>NC_069510.1:72592999-72777875 GCF_027579735.1 Bombina bombina
CATCCCTGTTTTTAAGGCAGGTAAATATTTTTTAATTTATACTCCAGTCACCACTTCACCCTTGGCTTTTCCTTTCTCGTTGGTCCTTGGTCGAATGACTGGGAGTGACGTAGAGGGGAGGAGCTATATGCAGCTCTGCTGGGTGAATCCTCTTGCACTTCCTGTTGGGGAGGAGTAATATCCCAGAAGTAATGATGACCCGTGGACTGATCACACTACAGAAGAAAGGAATTTATCAGGTAAGCATAAATTATGTTTAAAGAATCTGCTATTGCAAGACATTTCAATCTAACACACATGAGTAATGTACAGTATTCAGTATGGAAGTTCGTGTAATTGATAGAGTTTTCCACCTGGTCAGAGGGGATGATAGGCTTAAACTGCTATTAAAGCAGGAATTGTATTGGATATACAAATTAAAAACACTATCACCCTTAGGTCTGAACCGTGAATGGGATTTGAGCTATTTCATTGAATAAGTACTTGTTTCCCTATAGAATACCTTTACATTTTGAATTTCTCAAGTTTTTAATATACAACATATGTGTAAATATAGATCTCTATCTATAAATAGGGACTTCAATTGGTAAACGGACCATGACTAATATATAATATTTTGTACACTGTTTGAATTTATTTAGTCTCACAGTTTTAACATTGTCCCCTTTATGAGGTTATTATAAAGTTTCATATTTTTACTATGATTCCCCTTATATGGTCATTATAATAAACAGGTTCTAAAATGACAAGATTGAAAGATTTATAAAATATAAACCAAAATATATTTACAAATTGGTAGAAAACCCATTAATATCTGCATCTTAATTATTTATGTTCATTAAGTGTTTTTCCTTCCTCCTTAATAATGTAAATGATTTACATGTAAGAATTTGTTAATTTCTATGTACTATTGTACTTGTGTTTTCTTTCATGTAATTAGCAAGAGTCCATGAGCTAGTGACGTATGGGATATACATTCCTACCAGGAGGGGCAAAGTTTCCCAAACCTCAAAATGCCTATAAATACACCCCTCACCACACCCACAATTCAGTTTTACAAACTTTGCCTCCGATGGAGGTGGTGAAGTAAGTTTGTGCTAGATTCTACGTTGATATGCGCTCCGCAGCAAGTTGGAGCCCGGTTTTCCTCTCAGCGTGCAGTGAATGTCAGAGGGATGTGAGGAGAGTATTGCCTATTTGAATGCAGTGATCTCCTTCTACGGGGTCTATTTCATAGGTTCTCTGTTATCGGTCGTAGAGATTCATCTCTTACCTCCCTTTTCAGATCGACGATATACTCTTATATATACCATTACCTCTGCTGATTCTCGTTTCAGTACTGGTTTGGCTTTCTACAAGCATGTAGATGAGTGTCCTGCGGTAAGTAAATCTTATTTTCTGTGACACTCTAAGCTATGGTTGGGCACTTTGTTTATAAAGTTCTAAATATATGTATTCAAACATTTATTTGCCTTGACTCAGAATGTTCAACTTTCCTTATTTTTCAGACAGTCAGTTTCATATTTGGGATTATGCATTTCAATTATTCATTTTTTCTTACCTTCAAAAATTTGACTATTTTTTCCCTGTGGGCTATTAGGCTCGCGGGGGCTGAAAATGCTTCATTTTATTGCGTCATTCTTGGCGCGGACTTTTTTGGCGCAAAAATTCTTTTCCGTTTCCGGCGTCATACGTGTCGCCGGAAGTTGCGTCATTTTTTGACGTTATTTTGCGCCAAAAATGTCGGCGTTCCGGATGTGGCGTCATTTTTGGCGCCAAAAGCATTTAGGCGCCAAATAATGTGGGCGTCTTATTTGGCGCTAAAAAATATGGGCGTCGCTTTTGTCTCCACATTATTTAAGTCTCATTTTTCATTGCTTCTGGTTGCTAGAAGCTTGTTCTTTGGCATTTTTTCCCATTCCTGAAACTGTCATTTAAGGAATTTGATCAATTTTGCTTTATATGTTGTTTTTTCTCTTACATATTGGAAGATGTCTCACGTTGCATCTGAGTCAGAAGATACTACAGGAAAATCGCTGTCTAGTGCTGGATCTACCAAAGCTAAGTGTATCTGCTGTAAACTTTTGGTAGCTATTCCCCCGGCTGTTGTTTGTATTAATTGTCATGACAAACTTGTTAATGCAGATAATATTTCCTTTAGTAAAGTACCATTGTCTGTTGCAGTTCCTTCAACATCTAAGGTGCAGAATGTTCCTGATAACATAAGAGATTTTGTTTCTGAATCCATCAAGAAGGCTATGTCTGTTATTTCTCCTTCTAGTAAACGTAAAAAATCTTTTAAAACTTCTCTCCCTACAGATGAATTTTTAAATTAACATCATCATTCTGATTCTGATGACTCTTCTGGTTCAGAGGATTCTGTTTCAGAGATTGATGCTGATAAATCTTCATATTTATTTAAAATGGAATTTATTCGTTCTTTACTTAAAGAAGTATTAATTGCTTTAGAAATAGAGGATTCTGGTCCTCTTGATACTAATTCTAAACGTTTAGATAAGGTATTTAAATCTCCTGTGGTTATTCCAGAAGTTTTTCCTGTTCCTAATGCTATTTCTGCAGTAATTTCCAAAGAATGGGATAAATTGGGTAATTCATTTACTCCTTCTAAACGTTTTAAGCAATTATATCCTGTACCGTCTGACAGGTTATAATTAAGATCCTTTAGATAGGAAAATTGAATCCTTTCTAAGAAAAGCTTATCTGTGTTCAGGTAATCTTCTTAGACCTGCTATATCATTGGCTGATGTTGCTGCAGCTTCAACTTTTTGGTTGGAAACTTTAGCGCAACAAGTAACAAATCATGATTCTCATGATATTATTATTCTTCTTCAGCATGCTAATAATTTTATCTGTGATGCCATTTTTGATATTATCAGAGTTGATGTCAGGTTTATGTCTCTAGCTATTTTAGCTAGAAGAGCTTTATGGCTTAAGACTTGGAATGCTGATATGGCTTCTAAATCAACTCTACTTTCCATTTCTTTCCAGGGTAACAAATTATTTGGTTCTCAGTTGGATTCTATTATCTCAACTGTTACTGGTGGGAAAGGAACTTTTTTACCACAGGATAAAAAATCTAAAGGTAAAAACAGGGCTAATAATCGTTTTCGTTCCTTTCGTTTCAACAAAGAACAAAAGCCTGATCCTTCATCCTCAGGAGCAGTTTCAGTTTGGAAACCATCTCCAGTCTGGAATAAATCCAAGCCTGCTAGAAAGGCAAAGCCTGCTTCTAAGTCCACATGAAGGTGCGGCCCTCATTCCAGCTCAGCTGGTAGGGGGCAGGTTACGTTTTTTCAAAGAAATTTGGATCAATTCTGTTCACAATCTTTGGATTCAGAACATTGTTTCAGAAGGGTACAGAATTGGTTTCAAGATGAGACCTCCTGCAAAGAGATTTTTTCTTTCCCGTGTCCCAGTAAATCCAGTGAAAGCTCAAGCATTTCTGAATTGTGTTTCAGATCTAGAGTTGGCTGGAGTAATTATGCCAGTTCCAGTTCCGGAACAGGGGATGGGGTTTTATTCAAATCTCTTCATTGTACCAAAAAAGGAGAATTCCTTCAGACCAGTTCTGGATCTAAAAATATTGAATCGTTATGTAAGGATACCAACGTTCAAGATGGTAACTGTAAGGACTATCTTGCCTTTTGTTCAGCAAGGGCATTATATGTCCACAATAGATTTACAGGATGCATATCTGCATATTCCGATTCATCCAGATCATTTTCAGTTCCTGAGATTCTCTTTTCTGGACAAGCATTACCAGTTTGTGGCTCTACCGTTTGGCCTAGCTACAGCTCCAAGAATTTTTTCAAAGGTTCTCGGTGCCCTTCTGTCTGTAATCAGAGAACAGGGTATTGTGGTATTTCCTTATTTGGACGATATCTTGGTACTTGCTCAGTCTTTACATTTAGCAGAATCTCATACGAATCGACTTGTGTTGTTTCTTCAAGATCATGGTTGGAGGATCAATTTACCAAAAAGTTCTTTGATTCCTCAGACAAGGGTAACCTTTCTGGGTTTCCAGATAGATTCAGTGTCCATGACTCTGTCTTTAACAGACAAGAGACGTCTAAAATTGATTGCAGCTTGTCGAAACCTTCAGTCACAATCATTCCCTTCGGTAGCCTTATGCATGGAAATTCTAGGTCTTATGACTGCTGCATCGGACGCGATCCCCTTTTTTTTCGTTTTCACATGCGACCTCTTCAGCTCTGTATGCTGAATCAATGGTGCAAGGATTACACAAAGATATCTCAATTAATATCTTTAAAACCGATTGTTCGACACTCTCTAACGTGGTGGACAGATCACCATCGTTTAATTCAGGGGGCTTCTTTTGTGCTTCCGACCTGGACTGTAATTTCAACAGATGCAAGTCTCACAGGTTGGGGAGCTGTGTGGGGATCTCTGACGGCACAAGGAGTTTGGGAATCTCAGGAGGTGAGATTACTGATCAATATTTTGGAACTCCGTGCAATTTTCAGAGCTCTTCAGTTTTGGCCTCTTCTGAAGAGAGAATCGTTCATTTGTTTTCAGACAGACAATGTCACATCTGTGGCATACATCAATCATCAAGGAGGGACTCACAGTCCTCTGGCTATGAAAGAAGTATCTCGAATTTTGGTTTGGGCGGAATCCAGCTCCTGTCTAATCTCTGCGGTTCATATCCCAGGTATAGACAATTGGGAAGCGGATTATCTCAGTCGCCAAACGTTGCATCCGGGCGAATGGTCTCTTCACCCAGAGGTATTTCTTCAGATTGTTCAAATGTGGGAACTTTCAGAAATAGATCTGATGGCGTCTCATCTAAACAAGAAACTTCCCAGGTATCTGTCCAGATCCCGGGATCCTCAGGCGGAGGCAGTGGATGCATTATCACTTCCTTGGAAGTATCATCCTGCCTATATCTTTCCGCCTCTAGTTCTTCTTCCAAGAGTAATCTCCAAGATTCTGAAGGAATGCTCGTTTGTTCTGCTGGTAGCTCCGGCATGGCCTCACAGGTTTTGGTATGCGGATCTTGTCCGGATGGCCTCTTGCCAACCGTGGACTCTTCCGTTAAGACCAGACCTTCTGTCTCAAGGTCCTTTTTTCCATCAGGATCTGAAATCCTTAAATTTAAAGGTATGGAGATTGAACGCTTGATTCTTGGTCAAAGAGGTTTCTCTGACTCTGTGATTAATACTATGTTACAGGCTCGTTAATCTGTATCTAGAGAGATATATTATAGAGTCTGGAAGACTTATATTTCTTGGTGTCTTTCTCATCATTTTTCTTGGCATTCTTTTCGAATACCGTGAATATTACAGTTTCTTCAGGATGTTTTAGATAAGGGTTTGTCCGCAAGTTCCTTGAAAGGACAAATCTCTGCTCTTTCTGTTCTTTTTCACAGAAAGATTGCTATTCTTCCTGATATTCATTGTTTTGTACAAGCTTTGGCTCGTATAAAGCCTGTCATTAAGTCAATTTCTCCTCCTTGGAGTTTGAATTTGGTTCTGGGGGCTCTTCAAGCTCCTCCATTTGAACCTATGCATTCATTGGACATTAAATTACTTTCTTGGAAAGTTTTGTTCCTTTTGGCCATCTCTTCTGCCAGAAGAGTTTCTGAATTATCTGCTCTTTCTTGTGAGTCTCCTTTTCTGATTTTTCATCAGGATAAGGCGGTGTTGCGAACTTCTTTTGAATTTTTTCCTAAAGTTGTGAATTCCAACAACATTAGTAGAGAAATTGTGGTTCCTTCATTATGTCCTAATCCTAAGAATTCTAAGGAGAAATAGTTGCATTCTTTGGATGTTGTTAGAGCTTTGAAATATTATGTTGAAGCTACTAAATCTTTCCGAAAGACTTCTAGTCTATTTGTTATCTTTTCCGGTTCTAGAAAAGGCCAGAAAGCTTCTGCCATTTCTTTGGCATCTTGGTTGAAATCTTTAATTCATCTTGCCTATGTTGAGTCGGGTAAAACTCCGCCTCAGAGGATTACAGCTCATTCTACTAGGTCAGTTTCTACTTCCTGGGCGTTTAGGAATGAAGCTTCGGTTCACCAGATTTGCAAAGCAGCAACTTGGTCCTCTTTGCATACTTTTACTAAATTCTACCATTTTGATGTATTTTCTTCTTCTGAAGCAGTTTTTGGTAGAAAAGTACTTCAGGCAGCGGTTTCAGTTTGAATCTTCTGCTTATGTTTTTCGTTAAACTTTATTTTGGGTGTGGATTATTTTCAGCAGGAATTGGCTGTCTTTATTTTATCCCTCCCTCTCTAGTGACTCTTGTGTGGAAAGATCCACATCTTGGGTAATCATTATCCCATACGTCACTAGCTCATGGACTCTTGCTAATTACATGAAAGAAAACATAATTTATGTAAGAACTTACCTGATAAATTAATTTCTTTCATATTAGCAAGAGTCCATGAGGCCCGCCCTTTTTTTGTGGTGGTTATGATTTTGTATAAAGCACAATTATTCCAATTCCTTATTTTTTATGCTTTCGCACTTTTTTATCACCCCACTTCTTGGCTATTCGTTAAACTGAATTGTGGGTGTGGTGAGGGGTGTATTTATAGGCATTTTGAGGTTTGGGAAACTTTGCCCCTCCTGGTAGGAATGTATATCCCATACGTCACTAGCTCATGGACTCTTGCTAATATGAAAGAAATGAATTTATCAGGTAAGTTCTTACATAAATTATGTTTTTTAATTTAGAATGTAATTGATTGTCTTTGCTTCCCCTTTAAATAGGGGGTTTGCACGCGCAAACACATCCTATGATTAAGTGCTCCGGAGAGCACGAAACTAGTCAGGATGTTTGCCTGCCACGTACCTGATTTTGAACTTGCTATAATAAAATGTTCTTTTTTATCAGCCCTTCTCCCGGATGCCTTATTAGTGCGGCTGTTACCTTTTTCTTGTTCACTCAATTTATCAATCGCTTCGACTGCAGGCAGGGCCGTTTCTAGAGAATCTGGCTCCCAGGGCGGAATTTCAAAATGCGCTCCCTCCTCCCAGGGAATGCATAGACTTCTACAGACACATAGGGGCCTATCTATCAAGCTCCGAAAGGAGCTTGAAGGGCCGTGTTTCTGGCGATTCTTCAGGCTCGCCAGAAACAGCAGTTATGAAGCAGCGGTCACAAAGACCGCTGCTCCATAACCCTGTCCGCCTGCTCTGAGCAGGCGGACAGGAATCGCAACAATTCAACCTGATCGAGTACGATCGGGTTGATTGACACCCCTTGCTAGCGGCCCATTGGCCGCGAGTCTGCAGGGGGCGGCGTTGCGCCAGCAGCTCTTGTGAGCTGCTGGTGCAATGTTAAATGCGGAGAGCGTATTGCTCTCGGCATTCAGCGATGTCTTGCGGACCTGATACGCAGTGTCTGATCAGGTCCACAAGACATTTCTTAAATAGGCCTCATAGGCACTAATGAACATCCACATACAAGCACTAATTGACTTCCCAAATCTTAGGCACAGATCACAGATAGAAAACTATTAGATCCTCATTCAGAGAAACAGATTTACACAAACTTATGCACAAACACGCACTTCTCCCACCTACATAAAGTACATACTGATACATTCAGTACACATTTGTGAGACAGATAAATCATATAAGAGACACACAAGTGTGTGTGTGTATATATATATATATATATATATATATACACATACATACATAAACAGTACATATGAAGTTATGATTTAAAGGGACATGATACCCCAAATTTTTCTTTCATGATTCAGATAGATATGTGTGCAGTGTGTGTATGCGTGTGTATATATGTACATGTAGTGTGTTTATGTAGTGTGCATGTATGAGTGTGAATATATATATATATATAATGTAACATGCATGTGTATGTATATGTAGTGTGGGTATGTATATGTAGTGCTTTAGTAGCGTGTGTACGTATATGTAGTTGTGTGTGTGTGTGTAGTGTAGGTTTGTGTAGTGTATGTATATAGTGTGTTTGTAGTGTGGGTATGTATATGTAGTGTGTGTATGTGTGTGGTGTACGTATGTAGTGTGTGTATGTAGTGTGTGTGCTTGTCTAATATCTGTATGTATATGTAGTTGTGTGTGTAGTGTAGGTTTGTGTAGTGTATGTATATAGTGTGTATGTAGTGTGGGTATGTATATGTAGTTGTGTGTGTAGTGTGGGTTTGTGTAGTGTATGTATATAGTGTGTTTGTAGTGTGGGTACGTATATGTAGTTGTGTGTGTAGTGTGGGTTTGTGTAGTGTATGTATATAGTGTGTTTGTAGTGTGGGTATGTATATGTAGTGTGTGTATGTGTGTGGTGTACGTATGTAGTGTGTGTATGTAGTGTGTGTGCTTGTCTAATATCTGTATGTATATGTAGTTGTGTGTGTAGTGTAGGTTTGTGTAGTGTATGTATATAGTGTGTATGTAGTGTGGGTATGTATATGTAGTGTGGGTATGTGTGTGGTGTACGTATGTAGTGTGTGTATGTAGTGTGTGTGCTTGTCTAATATCTGTATGTATATGTAGTTGTGTGTGTAGTGTAGGTTTGTGTAGTGTATGTATATAGTGTGTATGTAGTGTGGGTATGTATATGTAGTGTGTGTATGTGTGTGGTGTACGTATGTAGTGTGTGTATGTAGTGTGTGTGCTTGTCTAATATCTGTATGTATATGTAGTTGTGTGTGTAGTGTAGGTTTGTGTAGTGTATGTATATAGTGTGTATGTAGTGTGGGTATGTATATGTAGTGTGTGTATGTGTGTGGTGTACGTATGTAGTGTGTGTATGTAGTGTGTGTGCTTGTCTAATATCTGTATGTATGTGTAAAATGACCACAGTGCTATTTTTCTCTCAAATGTTTCTTCTTAATAAAACTCTAAAAAACTTTTCTTTGAGTTTTGTACAACTGTTATATGTAAGTAATAAACTAGCAAACATGCTACTCACAGTAAGACAGATAAGCAATCCAATTGTATTTATCAGCATTAGCTTGTCTGTTGCTTACAATCATATAATGGAAGTGCACTTGACCTACTGTCAGTCTGGTAGTACACCTTGTGCATGCATGTTTGCCTACCACACATGTGCCAAGTGCCACCATGATATGAAATGTGATATGTGCATACACATGTGCTATGTATCACCATGATGTTGAAGTGGCAGTTAACACCTTGTACTTACAAGACATTTATGTTTTTACTGTCTCTTTAAACGAGACATCAGTGGCACTCAGTGACTGCATGAAAAGAGTGTGAGAGCAGGCAATGGCCTCTAGTTATCAAGGTCTCAATACGCTCGCTGTATTCAGCATTGCACCAGCAGCTCACAAGAGCTGCTGGTGCAACGCCGCCCCCCTGCAGACTCGTGGCCAATAGGCCGCCAGCAGGGGGGTGTCAATCAACCTGATCGTACTAGATCGGGTTGATTTCCGGCGATGTCTGTCCGCCTGCTCAGAGCAGACGGACAGGTTATGGAGCAGCGGTCTTTGTGACAAAAAAACAAGTGGTTTAGGTAGGGATTTACAGCATGTCCATGGTTGGATTTCATTGATAAAAAGTTTAGTGAATTTAAAACAAATTTAAAAAAATCTAAAAATACAAACATATTCTGTATACGTTTATAAGGAGGGGAACTTATCTGAACCCGAGTCCTCTGCAATGTCAAACTGCTGACCGTACTGAAGTTTGTTTTTTTTTAATTAGTGAAGGTTCAAATTCTTAAGGAAGTAAAAGCCACAGCAAGAGAGGGAGCCCATAAGGCCAGTAGCTGAACTTAGACCTTTTACACACTGACTTCAGAGCTGGGAGCCCAGCACTCGCAGAACTTGTGTTTGAGACAGGAATGATTTTCACATTACAAGCTATCACTAACAAGTATGTGAAAAGCTCACCATCAGGGAAGGTGTTTGCATGTTTTGTGGACTTCAAAAAAGCATTTGACTCAATCTGGCACCCTGGCCTATACATGAAACTGCTGCAAAGTGGAATTGGTGGGAAGACATAGGACATAATAAAGACCATGCATTCATTCCTCAAATGTAAAGTAAAAATAAACAAACTACAAAGAGCTTTGAACAAAAGAGAGGTGTCAGACAAGGATGCAGCCTCAGCCCCACATCTGTACATTAATGATCTGCCAACAGTACTGGAGAAATGCACAGCACCAGGTATATCCCTGAATGGGAAGGAAATCCATTGTCTCTTGTATGCAGATGACCTGCTCATCCTGTCCCCCACAGCAGTGGGTTTGCAAGAAAAACTAGACATACTGCAGACATACTGTAAGTCATGGGCAATGGAAGTGAATATGGAAAAAAACGAAAGTCATGATTTTCCAGAAAAAGCCCCAAAATCTCCAGCAAAAACTCAAATTCCTATTGTTCTCTAAAGAGGTAGAGCACACATTAAATTATACCTATCTTGGGCTTACACTGAGTGCATCAGGAAGCTTTAAACTGGCCATCAAAATACTGCAATAAAAAGCCCTTAGAGCCTTCCATGCAATAAAGAAGCTGCTAGCCAGTCTAAACCCTCCTACAGAACTGTTACTTAAGGTATTTGAAGCACCATTGTACCAATCCTGCTGTATGCCTGTGAGGTCTGGGGCCCAACACTGACCCAGAACTACCAAGAATGGGACAAAACTCTCACAGAAATTGCACATCTCCAATTCTGTAAATATGCACTGCTTGTATACAGAAGCGCCCCTAACAATGGGTGCAGAGCAGAGCTAGGAAGATTCCAATTGTTGCTACCAATGCAAAAACGGGTGTACAAATTCTGGTGTCACCTCACAAATAGTGACACAAGTACACTTTACCACCAAGCACTCTGTGACCCAGCATCAAAAGCATTTAGAGAAAATGGCCTCTAGTTATCAACGTGTCTACTTACCTGCCATCGCCGGCCCCAATACGCCCGCCTAAGCTCGCCTACCATCGCCGCCGCGGACCTGAATACGCTCGCCAAAGTTATCAATAAAGCTGTCAAAAAGCCGTGCACCAAGTACGGGGCGATGAGCAGCGGACTGTGATAGTTATCACTCATCTGATCTCGCTGCTCTTTGGCTTTTTCCCAGCTTTATTGCTAGCCTGTCACTAAGCATCCACACTAAACTACACTGTTCTACCCCCTATACCCGTGCCCCCGGAGCCCCCGCAACTAAAAAAAAAGTTATTAACCCCTAAACTGCCGCTCCTAGACCCCGCCGCAACTATAATAAATGTATTAACCCCTAAACCGCCGCTCCTAGACCCCGCCGCAACTATAATAAATGTATTAACCCCTAAACCGCCACTCCCGGAGCCCACCGCCACCTTTATTATACCTAGTAACCCCTATACCGCCGCCACCTATAATAAATTTATTAACCCCTATCCTGCCGATTCCGGACCCCGCCGCAAATAAATACATTTTTAACCCCTAATCCGCCGCTCCCGGACCCCGCCGCAACCTATATTAAACTTATTAACCCCTAATCTGCCCCCTACACCGTCACCACCTATAATAAATTTATTAACCCCTATCCTGCCCCCCCTACACCGCCGCCACTATAATAAAATTATTAACCCCTAAACCTAAGTCTAACCCTAACACCCCCCTAACTTAAATATTAATTAAATACATCTAAATATTATAACTCTTATTAAATAAATTAATCCTATTTAAAACTAAATACTTACCTTTAAAATAAACACTAATATAGCTACAATATAAATAATAATTATATTGTAGCTATCTTAGGATTTATTTTTATTTTACAGGCAAATTTCAATTTATTTTAACTAGGTACAATAGCTATTAAATAGTTATTAACTATTTAATAGCTACCTAGTTAAAATAAAGAGAAATTTACCTGTAAAATAAAAACTAACCTAAGTTACAATTACGCCTATCACTACACTATCATTAAAGGGACACTGAACCCAAATTTTTTCTTTTATGATTCAGATAGAGCATGACATTTTAAGCAACTTTCTAATTTACTCCTAGTATCAAATTGTCTTTATTCTCTTGGTATCTTTATTTGAAATGCAAGAATGTAAGTTTAGATGCCGGCCCATTTTTGGTGAACAACCTGGGTTGTCCTTGCAGATTGGTGGATAAATTCATCCACCAATAAAAAAGTGCTGTCCAGAGGTCTAAACAAAAAAAAAAAGCTTAGATGCCTTCTTTTTCAAATAAAGATAGCAAGAGAACGAAGAAAATTTGATAATAGGAGTAAATTAGAAAGTTGCTTAAAATTGAATCCTCTATCTGAATTATGAAAGAAAATTTTTGGGTTCAGTGTCCCTTTAAATAAATTATTCCTATTTAAAACTAAATACTTACCTGTAAAATAAACCCTAAGATAGCTACAATGTAATTAATAATTACATTGTAGCTATTTTAGGATTTATATTTATTTTACAGGTAACTTTGTATTTATTTTAGCTAGTTAGAATAGTTATTAAATAGTTATCAACTATTTAATAACTACCTAGCTAAAAGAAATACAAAATGACCTGTAAAATAAATCCTAACCTAAGTTACAATTAAACCTAACACTACACTATCATTAAATTAATTAAATAAATTACCTACAAATAACTACAATTAAATACAATTAAATAAACTAACTAAAGTACAAAAAATAAAATAAACTAAGTTACAATAAATTAAAAAAAATAAGTTACAAACATTTCAAAAATATTACAGCAATTTTAAGCTACTTACACCTAATCTAAGCCCCCTAATAAAATAACAAAGCCCCCCAAATTAAAAAAAATTCCCTACCCTATTCTACATTAAAAAGTTAACAGCTCTATTACCTTACGAGCCCTTAAAAGGGCCTTTTGCGGGGCATGCCCCAAAGAAATCAGCTCTTTTGCCTGTAAAATAAAAATACAACCCCCCCAACATTAAAACCCACCACCCACATACCCCTACTCTAACCCAAACCCCCCTTAAATAAACCTAACACTACCCCCCTGAAGATCATCCTACCTTTAGCCGTCTTCAGCCAGCCGATCACCGATGGAACAGAAGAGGACATCCGCAGCGGCCGAAGTCATCATCCAAGGGGCGCTGAAGAAGTCTTCCATCTGATTGAAGTCATCATTCAAGGGGCGCTGAAGAAGTCTTCCATCCGATTGAAGTCATCATCCAGGCGGCGTCTTCAATCTTCATCCATCCGGAACGGAGCCATCTTCAGACGAGCCGACGCAGAGCCATCTTCTTCCACCGACGACTTCCCGAAGAATGACGGTTCCTTTAAGTGATGCCATCCAAGAAGGCGTCCCTCGAATTCCGATTGGCTGATAGGATTCTATCAGCCAATCAGAATTAAGGTAGGAAAAATCTGATTGGCTGATTTAATCAGCCAATCAGATTGAAGTTCAATCCGATTGGCTGATCCAACCAGCCAATCAGATTGATCTTGCAGTCTATTGGCTGATCGGAACAGCCAATAGAATGCGAGCTCAATCTGATTGGCTGATTTAATCAGCCAATCAGATTTTTCCTACCTTAATTCCGATTGGCTGATAGAATCCTATCAGCCAATCCGAATTCGAGGGACGCCATCTTGGATGATGTCACTTAAAGGAACCGTCATTCGTCGGGAAGTCGTCGGTGGAAGAAGATGGCTCCGCATCGGCTCGTTTGAAGATGGCTCCGCTCCGGATGGATGAAGATTGAAGACGCCGCCTGGATAATGACTTCAATCGGATGGAAGACTTCTTCAGCGCCCCTTGGATGATTACTTCAATCTGATGGAAGACTTCTTCAGCGCCCCTTGGATGATGACTTCAATCGGATGGAAGACTTCTTCAGCGCCCCTTGGATGATGACTTTGGCCGCTGCGGATGTCCTCTTCTGTTCCATCGGTGGTCGGCTGGCTGAAGACGGCTAAAGGTAGGATGATCTTCAGGGGGGTAGTGTTAGGTTTATTTAAGGGTGGTTTGGGTTAGATTAGGGGTATGTGGGTGGTGGGTTTTAATGTTGGGGGAGTTGTATTTTTATTTTACAGGCAAAAGAGCTGATTGGTAAGGTAATAGAGCTGTTAACTTTTTAATGTAGAATAGGGTAGGACATTTTTTTATTTTGGGGGGCTTTGTTATTTTATTAGGGGGCTTAGATTAGGTGTAAGTAGCTTAAAATTGTTGTAATATTTCTTCTGTTATGTGTGATCAGTCCACGGGTCATCATTACTTCTGGGATATAACTCCTCCCCAACAGGAAATGCAAGAGGATTCACCCAGCAGAGCTGCATATAGCTCCTCCCCTCTACGTCAGTCCCAGTCATTCTCTTGCACCCAACGACTAGATAGGATGTGTGAGAGGACTATGGTGATTATACTTAGTTTTTATGACTTCAATCAAAAGTTTGTTATTTTAAAATAACACCGGAGCGTGTTATTACTTCTCTGGCAGAGTTTGAGGAAGAATCTGTCAGAGTTTTTTTACTATGATTTTAACCGGAGTAGTTAAGATCATATTGCTGTTCTCGGCCATCTGAGGGAGGTAAAGGCTTCAGATCAGGGGACAGCGGGCAGAGGAATCTGCATTGAGGTATGTAGCAGTTTTTATTTTCTGAATGGAATTGATGAGAAAATCCTGCCATACCGTTAAAATGACATGTATGTATACACTTCAGTATTCTGGGGATGGTATTTCACCGGAACTACTCTGTTAAAGGTCACTAATCCTTTTTAATAACTATTTATCATGTTAAACGTTTTTGCTGGAATGTAGAATCGTTTACATTGCTGAGGTACTGTGTGAATAAATATTTGGGCATTATTTTCCACTTGGCAGTTTTTTGGCTTTATTTGTGACAGTTTCGTTTCTCTTCACTGCTGTGTGGGAGAGGGAGGGGCCGTTTTGGCGCTCTTTGCTACGCATCAAAAAATACCAGTCAGTTACTTTTATTTTTCCTGCATGATCCGGTTCATCTCTGATAGATCTCAGGGGTCTTCAAACTTCTTTGAAGGGAGGTAAATTCTCTCAGCAGAGCTGTGAGAATTCTTATAGTGACTGTGAATAAAAACGTTGCTTTGTATTTTTTATGTCAAATTTAATTATTGTTATTTTACTAATGGGAACAAACCTTTGCTAAAAGTTTTGTTGTTTTAAAGTTTGATGCTATAACTGTTTTTCAGTTCACTATTTCAACTGTCATTTAATCGTTAGTACCTCTTTGAGGCACAGTACGTTTTTTGCTAAAAAAGATTATAACCAAGTTGTAAGTTTTTTGCTAGTGTGTTAAACATGTCTGACTCAGAGGAAGATATCTGTGTCATTTGTTCCAATGCCAAGGTGGAGCCCAATAGAAATTTATGTACTAACTGTATTGATGCTACTTTAAATAAAAGTCAATCTGTACAATGTGAACAAATTTCACCAAACAGCGAGGGGAGAGTTATGCCGACTAACTCGCCTCACGCGGCAGTACCTGCATCTCCCGCCCGGGAGGTGCGTGATATTTTGGCGCCTAGTACATCTGGGCGGCCATTACAGATAACATTACAAGATATGGCTACTGTTATGACTGAAGTTTTGTCTAAATTACCAGAACTAAGAGGCAAGCGTGATCACTCTGGGGTGAGAACAGAGTGCGCTGACAATGCTAGGGCCATGTCTGATACTGCGTCACAGCTCGCAGAGCATGAGGACGGAGAGCTTCATTCTGTGGGTGACGGTTCTGATCCAAACAGATTGGACTCAGATATTTCAAATTTTAAATTTAAATTGGAGAACCTCCGTGTATTACTAGGGGAGGTCTTAGCAGCTCTCAACGATTGTAACACCGTTGCAATACCAGAGAAACTGTGTAGGTTGGATAAATACTTTGCGGTACCGGCGAGTACTGACGTTTTTCCTATACCTAAGAGACTAACTGAAATTGTTACTAAGGAGTGGGATAGACCCGGTGTGCCGTTCTCACCCCCTCCAATATTTAGAAAGATGTTTCCAATAGACGCCACCACTCGGGACTTATGGCAAACGGTCCCCAAGGTGGAGGGAGCAGTTTCTACTTTAGCTAAGCGTACCACTATCCCGGTGGAGGATAGCTGTGCTTTCTCAGATCCAATGGATAAAAAATTAGAGGGTTACCTTAAGAAAATGTTTGTTCAACAAGGTTTTATATTACAACCCCTTGCATGTATCGCGCCGATTACGGCTGCGGCAGCATTTTGGATTGAGTCGCTTGAAGAGAACCTTAGTTCATCTACGCTAGACGACATTACGGACAGGCTTAGAGTCCTTAAACTAGCTAATTCCTTCATTTCGGAGGCCGTAGTACATTTAACCAAACTTACGGCTAAGAACTCAGGATTCGCCATACAGGCACGTAGGGCGCTGTGGCTAAAATCCTGGTCAGCTGATGTTACTTCTAAGTCCAAATTACTTAATATACCTTTCAAGGGGCAGTCTTTATTTGGGCCCGGTTTGAAAGAGATTATCGCTGACATTACAGGAGGTAAGGGCCACGCCCTACCTCAAGACAAAGCCAAAGCTAAGGCTAGACAGTCTAATTTTCGTCCCTTTCGGAACTTTAAAACAGGAGCAGCATCAACCTCCACTGCACCAAAACAGGAAGGAGCTGTTGCTCGTTACAGGCAAGGCTGGAAGCCTAACCAGTCCTGGAACAAGAGCAAGCAGGCCAGGAAACCTGCTGCTGCCCCAAAGACAGCATGAACCGAGAGCCCCCGATCCGGGACCGGATCTAGTGGGGGGCAGACTCTCTCTCTTCGCCCAGGCCTGGGCAAGAGATGTTCAGGATCCCTGGGCTCTAGAGATCATATCGCAGGGATACCTTCTAGACTTCAAATTATCTCCCCCAAGAGGGAGATTTCATCTGTCAAGGTTGTCAACAAACCAGATAAAGAAAGAAGCGTTTCTACGCTGCGTACAAGATCTGTTATTAATGGGAGTGATCCATCCGGTTCCGCGGTCGGAACAAGGACAAGGGTTCTACTCAAACCTGTTTGTGGTTCCCAAAAAAGAGGGAACTTTCAGACCAATCTTAGATTTAAAGACTCTAAACAAATTCCTAAGAGTTCCATCGTTCAAAATGGAAACTATTCGGACAATCTTACCCATGATCCAAGAGGGTCAGTACATGACCACAGTGGATTTAAAGGATGCTTACCTTCACATACCGATCCACAAAGATCATCACCGGTATCTAAGGTTTGCCTTCTTAGACAGGCACTACCAGTTTGTAGCTCTTCCATTCGGATTGGCTACGGCTCCAAGAATCTTCACAAAGGTTCTGGGTGCCCTTCTAGCGGTACTAAGACCGCGAGGGATTTCGGTAGCTCCGTACCTAGACGACATTCTAATTCAAGCTTCAAGCTTTCAAACTGCCAAGTCTCATACAGAGTTAGTTCTGGCATTTCTAAGGTCGCATGGATGGAAAGTGAACGAAAAGAAGAGTTCTCTCTTTCCTCTCACAAGAGTTCCATTCTTGGGGACTCTTATAGATTCTGTAGAAATGAAGATTTACCTGACAGAAGACAGGTTAACAAAGCTTCAAAATGCATGCCGCGTCCTGCATTCCATTCAACACCCGTCAGTAGCTCAATGCATGGAGGTGATCGGCTTAATGGTAGCGGCAATGGACATAGTACCTTTTGCACGCCTACACCTCAGACCGCTGCAATTATGCATGCTAAGTCAGTGGAATGGGGATTACTCAGATTTGTCCCCTACTCTGAATCTGAATCAAGAGACCAGAAATTCTCTTCTATGGTGGCTTTATCGGCCACACCTGTCCAGGGGGATGCCATTCAGCAGGCCAGACTGGACAATTGTAACAACAGACGCCAGCCTACTAGGTTGGGGCGCTGTCTGGAATTCTCTGAAGGCTCAGGGACTATGGAATCAGGAGGAGAGTCTCCTTCCAATAAACATTCTGGAATTGAGAGCAGTGCTCAATGCCCTTCTGGCTTGGCCCCAGTTAACAACTCGGGGGTTCATCAGGTTTCAGTCGGACAACATCACGACTGTAGCTTACATCAACCATCAGGGAGGGACAAGAAGCTCCCTAGCAATGATGGAAGTATCAAAGATAATTCGCTGGGCAGAGTCTCACTCTTGCCACCTGTCAGCAATCCACATCCCGGGAGTGGAGAACTGGGAGGCGGATTTCTTGAGTCGCCAGACTTTTCATCCGGGGGAGTGGGAACTTCATCCGGAGGTCTTTGCCCAAATACTTCGACGTTGGGGCAAACCAGAGATAGATCTCATGGCGTCTCGCCAGAACGCCAAAACTTCCTCGCTACGGGTCCAGATCCAGGGATCCGGGAGCAGTTCTGATAGATGCTTTGACAGCACCTTGGAACTTCAGGATGGCTTATGTGTTTCCACCCTTCCCGCTGCTTCCTCGATTGATTGCCAAAATCAAACAGGAGAGAGCATCAGTAATTCTAATAGCACCTGCATGGCCACGCAGGACTTGGTATGCAGATCTAGTGGACATGTCATCCTGTCCGCCTTGGTCTCTACCTCTAAGACAGGACCTTCTGATACAGGGTCCATTCAAACATCAAAATCTAACTTCTCTGAAGCTGACTGCTTGGAAATTGAACGCTTGATTTTATCAAAACGTGGTTTTTTCTGAGTCGGTTATTGATACCCTAATTCAGGCTAGGAAGCCTGTTACCAGAAGGATTTACCATAAAATATGGCGGAAATACCTATACTGGTGCGAATCCAAAGGTTACTCCTGGAGTAAGGTTAGGATCGCTAGGATACTGTCTTTTCTACAAGAAGGTTTAGAAAAGGGTTTATCAGCTAGTTCATTAAAGGGACAGATTTCAGCTCTGTCCATCTTGTTACACAGACGTCTGTCAGAAAATCCAGACGTCCAGTCCTTTTGTCAGGCTTTAGCTAGGATCAAGCCTGTGTTTAAAGCTGTTGCTCCACCATGGAGTTTAAACTTAGTTCTTAACGTTTTACAGGGTGTTCCGTTTGAACCCCTTCATTCCATTGATATAAAAATGTTATCTTGGAAAGTTCTGTTTTTAATGGCTATTTCCTCGGCTCGAAGAGTCTCTGAGTTATCAGCCTTACATTGTGATTCCCCTTATCTGATTTTTCACTCAGACAAGGTAGTTCTGCGCACTAAACCTGGGTTCTTACCTAAGGTAGTCACTAACAGGAACATCAATCAAGAGATTGTTGTCCCATCCTTGTGTCCAAATCCTTCTTCAAAGAAGGAACGTCTTTTACACAATCTGGATGTAGTTCGTGCCCTCAAGTTCTACTTGCAGGCAACTAAAGATTTTCGCCAAACTTCTTCCTTGTTTGTCGTTTACTCTGGACAGAGGAGAGGTCAAAAAGCTTCTGCTACCTCTCTCTCTTTTTGGCTTCGTAGCATAATACGTTTAGCCTATGAGACTGCTGGACAGCAGCCTCCTGAAAGAATTACAGCTCACTCCACTAGAGCTGTGGCTTCCACTTGGGCCTTTAAGAATGAGGCCTCTGTTGAACAGATTTGCAAGGCTGCAACTTGGTCTTCACTTCATACTTTTTCCAAATTTTACAAATTTGACACTTTTGCTTCTTCGGAGGCTATTTTTGGGAGAAAGGTTCTTCAGGCAGTGGTTCCTTCTGTATAATGAGCCTGCCTTTCCCTCCCGTCATCCGTGTACTTTTGCTTTGGTATTGGTATCCCAGAAGTAATGATGACCCGTGGACTGATCACACATAACAGAAGAAAACATAATTTATGCTTACCTGATAAATTCCTTTCTTCTGTTGTGTGATCAGTCCACGGCCCGCCCTGTTTTTAAGGCAGGTAAATATCTTTTAAATTATACTCCAGTCACCACTTCACCCTTGGTTACTCCTTTCTCGTTGATTCTTGGTCGAATGACTGGGACTGACGTAGAGGGGAGGAGCTATATGCAGCTCTGCTGGGTGAATCCTCTTGCATTTCCTGTTGGGGAGGAGTTATATCCCAGAAGTAATGATGACCCGTGGACTGATCACACAACAGAAGAAAGGAATTTATCAGGTAAGCATAAATTATGTTTTTTTAAATGTTTGTAACTTATTTTTTTTTATTTTTTGTAACTGAGTTTTTTTATTTTTTGTACTTTAGTTAGTTTATTTAATTGTATTTAATTGTAGTTATTTGTAGGTAATTTATTTAATTAATTTAATGATAGTGTAGTGTTAGGTTTAATTGTAACTTAGGTTAAGATTTATTTTACAGGTAATTTTGTATTTCTTTTAGCTAGGTAGTTATTAAATAGTTAATAACTATTTCATAACTATTCTAACTAGCTAAAATAAATACAAAGTTACCTGTAAAATAAATATAAATCCTAAAATAGCTACAATGTAATTATTAATTACATTGTAGTTATCTTAGGGTTTATTTTACAGGTAAGTATTTAGTTTTAAATAGGAATAATTTATTTAATGATAGTGTAGTGATAGGTGTAATTGTAACTTAGGTTAGTTTTTATTTTACAGGTAAATGTCTCTTTATTTTAGCTAGGTAGCTATTAAATAGTTAATAACTATTTAATAGCTATTGTACCTAGTTAAAATAAATTGAAATTTGCCTGTAAAATAAAAATAAATCCTAAGATAGCTACAGTATAATTATTATTTATATTGTAGCTATCTTAGGGTTTATTTTACAGGTAAGTATTTAGTTTTAATAATTTAGTTAATAAGAGTTATAATATTTAGATGTATTTAATTAATATTTAAGTTAGGGGGGTGTTAGGGTTAGGGTTAGACTTAGGTTTAGGGCTTAATAATTTATTATAGGTGGCGGTGGTGTAGGGGGGGCAGGATAGGGGTTAATAGGTATTATGTAGGTAGCAGCGGGGTCTGGGAGCGGTGGCTTAGAGGTTAACATATTTATTATAGTTGCGGCGGGGTCCGGGAGCGGCGGTTTAGGGGGGAATAACTTTATTTAGTAGCGGCAGTGTAGGGGGCGGCAGATTAGGGGTTAATATGTATAATGTAGGTTGCTGCGGGGTCCGGGAGCGGCGGTTTAGGGGGTAATAAATGTATTAAGTTGCGGCGGTGTAGGGTGGGACAGATTAGGGGTGTTTAGACTTGGGGTATATGTTAGGGTGTTAGGTGCAGACATCTCCCATAGGAATCAATGGGATGTCGGGCAGCAGTGAACATGAACTTTCGCTATGGTCAGACTCCCATTGATTCCTATGGGATCCGCCGCCTCCAGGGCGGCGGAATGAAAACCAGGTACGCTGGGCCGGAAAAGTGCCGAGCGTACCTGCTAGTTTTTTGATAACTAGCAAAAGTAGTCAGATTGTGACGAACTTGTGTTCGGAACATCTGGAGTGACGTAAGAATCGATCTGTGTCGGACTGAGTCTGGCGGATCTACGCTTACGTCACAAAATTCTACTTTTGCCGGGCAGCAGGGCTTGATAACTTAGGCGAATCAGCCTCGCCACAAATACGTTGCGGAATTCCAGCGTATTTGAGGTTGACGGCTTGATAACTAGAGGCCTATATATCAGACGTGCAAAACCACATCAGCAAAAGCACAGCTCATGAGAGAGTGTCACCAAATACCTTACAAACAGCTCTGAAGGAGATAGGGCAACAGAACAAGCTGGAGTGTTACAGGTCTCTACAAAGAGAGTACAAACTAGCTGAGTATCTCACAAGTGTCACCAACCCAAAGCACAGACAGTTACTCACTAAATACAGAATCTCTGACCACCAGCTGGAAATAGAGACTGGCAGATATCAGGCACAATGGAGACCCAGGGCAGCCAGACAATGTGAACAGTGTGACAGTGGGAACATAGAGATTGGAGCGCACTTCCTCTTGTACTGTACAAGATACAAACTCTTAAGGGATAAATACTTCCCAAAAATAATGAAAGAAATAACAGATTACCCACAGATGTCTGAACAAGAAAGACTATGTGTACTCTTAGGAGAAAAAAACAAAGCTGCAAGGATAGTAGCAAAATATGTAGCAGACTGTCACATGACCAGAACCCCCAATCAGATTATATGAACTATCATAGTTACCCACTATACTCCTACTTTATACATTGTTATTGATCTGTTTTATTGTAACATATTAGTTTGGCAACACATGTAATAATGTCATGCTAATAAAGTATTCTTGACTTGATTTCCAGCGTGAAGAACAGCTAAAGCAATCCCCTGCTCTGTAACTGCATGGCTGAAATGGGGGATGTACATCTGTGACTCTCGCTGTGCCTGTTTATCTGCACTGACCCCCATTTGTTAGCACTAAATCCAGATGCCTCTGGCCCAGTCCGCTGAGCTGCTTACCAGGGGCAGATAACTTTTTTTTAGTCTCAGCTTTTACAGCCAGGGCCGTTTTACTGAAATTCCAATTGAAGTGATGGTGTAAAAGAACGCTGCTTACTGCTGTTGAAGAAAAAAATTAACATAAGACATTATAAGACGTTATAATTGTACAATTAAACAGGATTACAGAAAAACGACAACAGGTCATTTCTACATAGTAATACAGAGTGTGGCGCGCAGCATCAGATAAGAACAGTGTCTCTTTTATAGCCCATGTGCTGTGCTTCTGAACCAACCAAGGATCTTCCCAAGTAGGCAATTCAGCAGTATTCTTTATCTGCCCCATGCAGATTTGGGTGTTGTTACTTTAGCTGAAAAGACTTATTTTGCATGCACAACAGAAAAGAACTGAACTGACAAGAAAAACTAAACTGCAATTGTCAGCTCATTATAACATAATGAAAAATATACAGAATTAAAATATTTTCCCTAACACTGCACTGAGTTAGAAAAAAAGACTCTGAGTGACCTCAAGCAGCACATCATGTGCACTGTCTTCTCTGTAAAAGCCTGCGCTGTATTGCTCACTGTACAGAGTTGGCTTTTAGAAAGAGCACAGGACACATGTGCTGCTTGAGGTTGCTGAGGTCGCTGTTCCCTAATTCAGTGCAATTGTAACTTTGTAAGCCGTGAAGTAGCCTAAGCCTAATGTGCCGCAGCCGGCCACTCGTGCGCCTGGGTTTAGTGCACCCACCTTTGTACAACACTACAGTGCACACTATAGCATCTCTGCGATGGCCGCTGGGCCCCACAAAAGATGGGCCTGTCAGTCAGGTGCACTGTTTACTGCACATACTGGCTCATGTAAAATGCAAGCTTTTTTTTCTTCATGCAGCTGGATGCAAATTATAATAGGCGAGCAAGCCGCAAACTGGTCTTTTCTTCTGTTAAGTGTGATCAGTCCACGGGTCATCATTACTTCTGGGATATTACTCCTCCCCAACAGGAAGTGCAAGAGGATTCACCCAGCAGAGCTGCATATAGCTCCTCCCCTCTACGTCACTCCCAGTCATTCTCTTGCACCCAACGACTAGATAGGATGTGTGAGAGGACTATGGTGATTATACTTAGTTTTATATCTTCAATCAAAAGTTTGTTATTTTAAAATAGCACCGGAGTGTGTTATTATCTCTCTGGCAGAGTTTGAAGAAGAATCTACCAGAGTTTTTGTTATGATTTTAGCCGGAGTAGTTAAGATCATATTGCTGTTTCTCGGCCATCTGAGGAGAGGTAAACTTCAGATCAGGGGACAGCGGGCAGATGAATCTGCATAGAGGTATGTAGCAGTTTTTATTTTCTGACAATGGAATTGATGAGAAAATCCTGCCATACCGATATAATGTCATGTATGTATACTTTACACTTCAGTATTCTGGGGAATGGTACTTCACTAGAATTACACTGTAAGAAATACATAAAGCTGTTTAATAACTAGAGATTATGTTTAACGTTTTTGCTGGAATGTAAAATCGTTTTCATTTACTGAGGTACTGAGTGAATAAATGTTTGGGCACTAATTTTCCACTTGGCAGCTGCTTAATCTGTTTTCTGACAGTTTCTGTTCTCCCTCACTGCTGTGTGTGAGGGGGAGGGGCCGTTTTTTTGGCGCTTTTACTATGCATCAAATATTTCAGTCAGCAACTCATTGTATTCCCTGCATGATCTGGTTCATCTCTACAGAGCTCAGGGGTCTTCAAAACTTATTTTGAGGGAGGTAATTTCTCTCAGCAGAGCTGTGAGAATTATAGTTTGACTGAGATAAAAAACGTTTATTCTGTAATTTGTTTCCTGCTTTCAGAATTTGTTATCTTTGCTAATGGGATTAAACCTTTGCTAAAGTTGTGTTGTTTACAAGGATTGAGGCTATAACTGTTTCAATTTATTAATTTTCAACTGTCATAGATCTTCTGTGCTTCTTAAAGGCACAGTACGTTTTAATATAATTGAATTGTATTTCCAAGTTGCAAGTTTATTTGCTAGTGTGTTAAACATGTCTGATTCAGAGGATGATACCTGTGTCATTTGTTGCAATGCCAAAGTGGAGCCCAATAGAAATTTATGTACTAACTGTATTGATGCTACTTTAAATAAAAATCAATCTGTACAAATTGAACAAATTTCACCAAACAACGAGGGGAGAGTTATGCCGACTAACTCGCCTCACGTGTCAGTACCTACATCTCCCGCTCAGAGGGAGGTGCGTGATATTGTAGCGCCGAGTACATCTGGGCGGCCATTACAAATCACATTACAGGATATGGCTACTGTTATGACTGAGGTTTTGGCTAAATTACCAGAACTAAGAGGTAAGCGTGATCACTCTGGGGTGAGAACAGAGTGCGCTGATAATATTAGGGCCATGTCAGACACTGCGTCACAGGTGGCAGAACATGAGGACGGAGAACTTCATTCTGTGGGTGACGGTTCTGATCCAAACAGACTGGATTCAGATATTTCAAATTTTAAATTTAAACTGGAAAACCTCCGTGTATTACTAGGGGAGGTGTTAGCGGCTCTGAATGATTGTAACACAGTTGCAATACCAGAGAAAATGTGTAGGTTGGATAAATATTTTGCGGTACCGACGAGTACTGAGGTTTTTCCTATACCTAAGAGACTTACTGAAATTGTTACTAAGGAGTGGGATAGACCCGGTGTGCCGTTCTCACCCCCTCCGATATTTAGAAAAATGTTTCCAATAGACGCCACCACAAGGGACTTATGGCAAACGGTCCCTAAGGTGGAGGGAGCAGTTTCTACCTTAGCTAAGCGTACCACTATCCCGGTGGAGGATAGCTGTGCTTTTTCAGATCCAATGGATAAAAAGTTAGAGGGTTACCTTAAGAAAATGTTTGTTCAACAAGGTTTTATATTGCAACCCCTTGCATGCATTGCGCCGATCACGGCTGCAGCGGCATTCTGGATTGAGTCTCTGGAAGAGAACATTGGTTCAGCTACTCTGGACGACATTACGGACAGGCTTAGAGTCCTTAAACTAGCTAATTCATTCATTTCGGAGGCCGTAGTACATCTTACTAAACTTACGGCGAAGAATTCAGGATTCGCCATTCAGGCACGCAGGGCGCTGTGGCTAAAATCCTGGTCAGCTGATGTTACTTCTAAGTCTAAATTGCTTAATATACCTTTCAAAGGGCAGACCTTATTCGGGCCCGGGTTGAAAGAGATTATCGCTGACATTACAGGAGGTAAAGGCCATGCCCTGCCTCAGGACAAAGCCAAAGCCAAGACTAGACAGTCTAATTTTCGTTCCTTTCGTAATTTCAAAGCAGGAGCAGCATCAACTTCCTCTGCACCAAAACAGGAAGGAGCTGTTGCTCGCTACAGACAAGGCTGGAAACCTAACCAGTCCTGGAACAAGGGCAAGCAGACTAGGAAACCTGCTGCTGCCCCTAAAACAGCATGAATTGAGGGCCCCCGATCCGGGATCGGATCTAGTGGGGGGCAGACTTTCTCTCTTCGCCCAGGCTTGGGCAAGAGATGTTCAGGATCCCTGGGCGCTAGAGATAATATCTCAGGGATACCTTCTGGACTTCAAATACTCTCCTCCAAGAGAGAGATTTCATCTGTCAAGATTGTCAACAATCCAGACAAAGAAAGAGGCGTTTCTACGCTGCGTACAAGAGCTCTTGTTAATGGGAGTAATCCATCCAGTTCCACGATCAGAACAGGGACAGGGGTTTTACTCAAATCTGTTTGTGGTTCCCAAAAAAGAGGGAACTTTCAGACCAATCCTGGACTTAAAGATCCTAAACAAATTCCTAAGAGTTCCATCGTTCAAGATGGAGACTATTCGGACAATTTTACCTATGATCCAAGAAGGTCAGTACATGACCACTGTAGATTTAAAAGATGCTTACCTTCACATACCGATTCACAAAGATCATTATCGGTACCTAAGGTTTGCCTTCCTAGACAGGCATTACCAGTTTGTGGCTCTTCCATTCGGATTGGCTACAGCTCCAAGAATCTTCACAAAGGTTCTGGGTGCTCTTCTGGCGGTACTAAGACCGCGGGGAATCTCGGTAGCTCCATACCTAGACGACATTCTGATACAAGCTTCAAGCTTTCAAACTGCCAAGTCTCATACAGAGTTAGTGCTGGCATTTCTAAGGTCACATGGATGGAAGGTGAACGAAAAGAAAAGTTCACTCGTTCCACTCACAAGAGTTCCCTTCCTGGGGACTCTTATAGATTCTGTAGAAATGAAGATTTACCTGACAGAGGACAGGCTAACAAGACTTCAAAGTGCTTGCCGCACCCTTCATTCCATTCAACACCCGTCAGTGGCTCAATGCATGGAGGTAATCGGCTTAATGGTAGCGGCAATGGACATAGTACCCTTTGCACGCTTACACCTCAGACCACTGCAACTGTGCATGCTAAGTCAGTGGAATGGGGATTACTCAGACTTATCCCCTTCTCTGAATCTGGATCAAGAGACCAGAAATTCTCTTCTATGGTGGCTTTCTCGGCCACATCTGTCCAGGGGGATGCCATTCAGCAGACCAGACTGGACAATTGTAACAACAGACGCCAGCCTTCTAGGTTGGGGTGCCGTCTGGAATTCTCTGAAGTCAGTTATTGATACCTTAATACAGGCTAGGAAACCTGTTACCAGAAAGATTTACCATAAGATATGGCGTAAATACCTATATTGGTGTGAATCCAAAGGTTACTCTTGGAGTAAGGTTAGGATTCCTAGGATATTGTCTTTTCTACAAGAAGGTTTAGAAAAGGGTTTATCTGCTAGTTCTTTAAAGGGACAGATCTCAGCTCTGTCCATTCTGTTACACAAACGTCTGTCAGAAGTTCCTGACGTCCAGGCTTTTTGTCAGGCTTTGGCCAGGATTAAGCCTGTGTTTAAAACTGTTGCTCCACCATGGAGTTTAAACCTTGTTCTTAATGTTTTACAGGGCGTTCCGTTTGAACCCCTTCATTCCATTGATATAAAGTTGTTATCTTGGAAAGTTCTATTTTTAATGGCTATTTCCTCGGCTCGAAGAGTCTCTGAATTATCAGCCTTACATTGTGATTCTCCTTATTTGATTTTTCATTCGGATAAGGTAGTCCTGCGTACTAAACCTGGGTTCTTACCTAAGGTAGTTACTAACAGGAATATCAATCAAGAGATTGTTGTTCCTTCTTTATGCCCAAATCCTTCTTCAAAGAAGGAACGTCTACTGCACAACCTGGATGTAGTCCGTGCTCTAAAATTTTACTTACAGGCAACTAAGGAATTTCGACAAACGTCTTCTCTGTTTGTCATTTACTCTGGGCAGAGGAGAGGTCAAAAAGCTTCCGCTACCTCTCTTTCTTTTTGGCTTCGTAGCATAATTCGTTTAGCTTATGAGACTGCTGGACAGCAGCCTCCTGAAAGAATTACAGCTCATTCTACTAGAGCTGTGGCTTCCACTTGGGCCTTCAAGAATGAGGCCTCTGTTGAACAGATTTGCAAGGCTGCAACTTGGTCTTCGCTTCATACTTTTTCCAAATTTTACAAATTTGACACTTTTGCTTCATCGGAGGCTATTTTTGGGAGAAAGGTTCTTCAGGCAGTGGTTCCTTCTGTATAAAGAGCCTGCCTATCCCTCCCGTCATCCGTGTACTTTTGCTTTGGTATTGGTATCCCAGAAGTAATGATGACCCGTGGACTGATCACACTTAACAGAAGAAAACATAATTTATGCTTACCTGATAAATTCCTTTCTTCTGTAGTGTGATCAGTCCACGGCCCGCCCTGTTTTTAAGGCAGGTAAATATTTTTTAATTTATACTCCAGTCACCACTTCACCCTTGGCTTTTCCTTTCTCGTTGGTCCTTGGTCGAATGACTGGGAGTGACGTAGAGGGGAGGAGCTATATGCAGCTCTGCTGGGTGAATCCTCTTGCACTTCCTGTTGGGGAGGAGTAATATCCCAGAAGTAATGATGACCCGTGGACTGATCACACTACAGAAGAAAGGAATTTATCAGGTAAGCATAAATTATGTTTTTTTCTTTTTTTTTTAATTCTTTTATTAAGCCAGTTCACAGAGCATAACAGAGAAAGTTACATACACTTCATGTCCATATAGCAAATGACAACTTATGACATGTAAATTCATGGACAATAACTGAATACATAGACCACAGAAAACTAAATGGCAACCATATATCTTCAGAAAAAAGTGGTCTCAATTCGGATAGAATACCCTAATTTCAAACTTTCCATAACCAATATAGGGCCATTCCTGTATATATTATCCCTGTATCTTATGAAACTATCAAGCCTGTGAACCCGAACAAATTTCCCTTTTATCCCAATTACACGAAAATAAAAAAAATAAAAAAAAATATATAACGAAATTAATTGAATCACTCCATCCCTCTATGTCATCACTCGCTTTAACACAGTCTTCAGATTACTATACTACAGATGAAACTGGTATCCAGGAAAGGGGAAACAGCCCCGCATTAACAGCCGACAAAAATGGTTTGGTATTAAGTAAAGGAGATAGTAACTGTTTTTGAATCACCAGTGTTTAAACTTTGATCAATGGCAGCCATTTGTCAAGAAATTCCTGGATCTTATTATCATTAAATAAATTAATATTCTGAATCTCGTAATATGTTGTAAGAGGGTACTTATAAAACTAGAAAAACTAGGTGAAGTATCCTTCCATTTCTTCAATATCATGTATTGCATTATCATAATCATTGTACTATAATTATCATAATCATTGTACAATAACTATGATAATAGTTTGGTTTACTAATTACAGAGTCTGACCAAAAAAAGATAAATCTGCCATTAATCTTAAAATAATACGAAAAAAGTTTGTTATACCAGAAATGTAATTTGGACCATAATTGTGATATCTTTGGGCATTTCCAAAATACATGTAGAATATCTGCTTTATCTAGATGGCATTTAGAGCGGTAGAAATCACTATTTGGAAATAATTTTGCCAATTTAGAAGGAGAGAAATAAAATTATGAATCAATTTGACATGTGATTCTTTCCAACCAATTGGAATTATAAGCTTTTGTATTAACCTAAAACTGTGTCTAATATTTATCGAGTCTTCTGCAGGAAAATACAGAGCCCAGAAAGCTTGAATTTTATTTAAATATATCTGGCCCTGTATTATGATATAGAGCATTTGCCTACAGAACATTTCCTAATAGATAAATTGATCTCATACCATCAACATAATAAATCAATTTTCCAACTTTTAAAATTAATAAAATGGTGTATCTGAAAATATGCAAACAGATCATTCCTAGATATTTGGGAACATGTGAATAAGATTATTAAAGGATAGTAAATGTCCTGTAGGGGAAAGCAACTGATGCAGATATAATAGCCCCTTTTGAAACCACAATTTAAAAACTGCTTGTTGGATTCCTGGTATGAATTTTGGGTTCCCACATATTGGGAGAAAGGGAGAGCACTTAAAATCAATTCCAAGGATAAAACATATCTTCTGCCATGCAATGATAACATTCTTAAAAGTTATTAAGTTTGTTAGAATACTAGGGAGATTCCCAATTGAGCAATGCAGAATCGCCTTAAGGAAGAATGGTGAGATTATTTCTGTTTCAAGTTCAATTGAAGTAAATTTGTTAAGATTCGTTAGCCAGTCCAAAGCGGTCCTGGCTAACGTTACAAAATTGTACAGTTTAATATCTGGAAGCAACAGTCCAATCAGCCAATAGAATGCGAGCTCAATCTGATTGGCTGATTGGATCAGCCAATCGGATTGTACTTGAATCTGATTGGCTGATTCAATCAGCCAATCCAGATTTTTCCTACCTTAATTCCGATTGGCTGATAGAATCCTATCAGCCAATTGGAATTCGAGAGACGCCATCTTGGATGACGTCATTTAAAGGAACCTTCATTCGCCGTTAGTCCGTTGGAGAAGAAGGATGGCTCTGCGTCTGCTGCTTCAAGATGGTCCCGCTCCGCGCCGGATGGAAGAAGATAGAAGATGCCGCTTGGATGAAGATGTCTGCCAGTCCGGATGTCCTCTTCTGCCCGGATAGGATGAAGACTTCGGACCCTCTGGAGGAGCTCTTCTGCCCGGATAGGATGAAGACTTCGGACCCTCTTCTGGACGGATCGGTGATACCCGGCTGGGTGAAGATAAGGTAGGAAGATCTTCAGGGGCTTAGTGTTTTTTAAGGGGGGTTTGGGTGGGTTAGATTAGGGGTATGTGGGTGGTGGGTTGTAATGTTGGGGGGGGGTATTGTATGTTTTTTTTACAGGCAAAAGAGCTGATTTCTTTGGGGCATGCCCCGCAAAAGGCCCTTTTAAGGGCTGGTAAGGTAATAGAGCTGTTAACTTTTTATTTTAGAATAGGTTAGGGCATTTTTTTATTTTGGGGGGCTTTGTTATTTTTTTATGGGGCTTAGAGTAGGTGTAATTAGTTTAAAATTCTTGTAATCTTTTTTTTTGTAATTTAGTGTTTGTTTTTGTAATTTAGTTTTGTTGATTTAATTGTAGGTAATTGTAGGTAGTTTAGTTAATTTATTTATTGGTAGTATAGTGTTAGGTTTAATTGCAACTTAGGTTAGGATTTATTTTACAGGTAATTTTGTAATTATTTTAACTAGGTAGCTATTAAATAGTAAATAACTATTTAATAGCTATTTTACCTAGTTAAAATAAATACAAAGTTGCCTGTAAAATAAATATAAATCCTAAAATAGCTACAATATAATTATTCGTTATATTGTAGCTATATTAGGGTTTATTTTACAGGTAAGTATTTAGTTTTAAATAGGAATAATTTATTTAATAAGAGTTAATTTATTTAGTTAAATAAAAATTATATTTAACTTAGGGGGGTGTTAGTGTTAGGGTTAGACTTAGCTTTAGGGGTTAATACATTTTTTAGAGTAGCGGCGAGGTCCGGCCGGCAGATTAGGGGTTAATAAGTGTAGGTAAGGTAGCGACGACGTTGGAGGGGGGCAGATTAAGGGTTAATAAATATAATATAGGTGTCGGCGATGTTGTACGCAGCAGATTAGGGGTACATAGGGATAATGTAGGTTGCGGCGGTGTCCGGAGCGGCAGATTAGGGGTTAATAATAATATGCAGGGGTCAGCGATAGCGGGGTTGGCAGATTAGGGGTTAATAAGTGTAAGGTTAGGGGTGTTTAGACTCGGGGTACATGTTAGAGTGTTAGGTGCAGACTTAGGAAGTGTTTCCCCATAGGAAACAATGGGGCTGCGTTAGGAGCTGAACGATGCTTTTTTGCAGGTGTTAGGTTTTTTTTAAGCTCAAACTGCCCCATTGTTTCCTATGGGGAAATCGTGCACGAGCACGTTTTTGAAGCTGGCCACGTCCGTAAGCAACGCTGGTATTTAGAGTTGAAGTGGCGGTAAATTATGCTCTACGCTCCCTTTTTGGAGCCTAACGCAGCCCTTCAGAGAACTCTAAATACCAGCGGTATTTAAAAGATGCGGGGGGAAAAAAACATGCGTAGCTAACGCACCCCTTTGGCCGCAAAACTCTAAATCTAGCCGTTAGTATATCAGAATTGGCTGATTTGGTTCCTTATAGTGGGAACAGGGTAAGCAGTAGTCCTGTAAATGAAAAGGGTGTTACTGTCCTACTGGGTGTTTTACTGACATTATTGCAGCAATTAGATATGCAGCATATAATATTGACACTGGGGTATTTTACAAAATTATGGCATGAAATAAGTTTATTGATAAAGAGGACTTTATGTTGTGCTTATATGTTTGGGGACGACATGGCTGTTTGTAACCGCTTCCCATGCGGTAGATTAATCAAATAGTGCGACGTCCATTATGGGCGGGGCCTATTTTTGCACATCAGACGTGCAGTTTACTCTGAAGGAGACAGCAGACATTAGCTCTGGTTGGGCCCTATCTGTGTGTTATACTATCCGGATTGGTGTTGAGTCGTTTGGCAGTTATCTGGGGGCAGGTAGGCACCACAGCAGAGCTGTGGCGAGATGCAGGGGTCGTTATTTAGCAAATTGAGTTTTGTTTTGCTTTATGTTCCTGTAGAGGGTAAATTTCTGCTCTTGCATGTGGGATGCAATCATTTTGGCATCTCTGTATATCCATACCTAGTTTTTGAACGTTTATAGACGTTATTAAGTGTGTGTGTGAAAAATTGTGCGCTTTTATCTCTTAAAGGCACAGTACTCATTTTTTTGCAAAATTGTTTTTGTCAATAAATAAAGTGTTTACCAACTGTTGTTGTGGTTATTACTACTTTGTTTAACATGTCTGACATTGAGGATACTCATTGCTCTATGTGTTTAGAAGCCATTGTAGAACCCCCACTTGCATTGTGTACCTCTTGTACTGATAGAGCCTTACACTGTAAAGAACATATTTTAGGAAATGAAAGTGTATCTATGGACGATTCTCAGTCTGAAGAGAATCAGGATATACCATCCAATTCTCCCCAAGTGTCACAACCTTTAACACCCACACAAGCGACACCTAGTACCTCTAGTGCGTCTAATTATTTTACTCTGCAAGATATGGCTGAAGTTATGTCAACTACCCTCACTGAGGTATTATCTAAACTGCCAGTTTTGCAAGGTAAACGCAGTAGGCCAGGTATTAATGTAAATACTGAACCCTCTGATGCTTTATTAGCCATTTCCAATGTACCCTCACAGTGCTCTGAATTGGGGGTCAGGGAATTATTGTCTGAGGGAGAACTTTCAGATTCAGGGAATGTGTTACCTCAGACAGATTCGGACTTAGTATCCTTTAAATTTAAGCTTGAACACCTCCGCCTGTTGCTCAGGGAGGTCCAAGCGACTCTGGATGATTGTGAACCTATTTCAATTCCTCCAGAAAAATTGTGTAAGATGGTTAAATATCTAGAAGTACCTACTTACACTGATGTTTTTCCGGTTCCCAAAATAATTTCGGAAATTGTTAAAAAGGAATGGGATAGACCAGGTATACCGTTCTCTCCCCCTCCTAATTTTAAGAAAATGTTTCCTAGATCAGACACCATCAGGGACTCTTGGCAAACGGTCCCTAAGGTGGAGGGAGCAATATCTACTCTAGCTAAGCGTACAACTAAACGTATTGAGGACAGTTGTGCTTTCAAAGACCCTATGGATAAAAAGTTAGAGGGTCTTCTAAAAAAGTTATTTATTCACCAGGGTTTCTTGTTACAGCCTATTGCCTGCATTGTTCCAGTAACTACAGCGGCGGCTTTCTGGTTTTATGCCCTTGAGGAGTCTCTGAAGGTAGAGACGCCCCTTAGAGGACATTTTAGACAGAATTGGAGCTGTCAAGCTAGTTAATTCCTTTATCACAGATGCTGCTTTTCAGATTGCTAAATTAGCGGCAAAAAATGCAGGCTTTGCCATTTTGGCGCACAGAGCACTATGGTTAAAATCGTGGTCTGCTGATGTATCATCAAAATCTAAACTTTTAGCTATTCCGTTAAAGGGTAAGACCCTATTTGGCCCTGAATTGAAGGAAATCATTTCCGACATTACTGGAGGTAAAGGTCACGCCCTACCTCAAGACAAACCTCTTAAGATGAGGGGTAAACAAAATAATTTTCGTTCCTTTCAAAATTTCAAAGGAGTACCCTCTGCTTCCCCTTCCTCCACTAAACAGGAAGGGAATTTTGCTCAATCCAAGCCTGTCTGGAGACCTAACCAGGCCTGGAATAAGGGTAAACAAGCCAAGAAGCCGGCTGCTGCTACCAAGACAGCATGAAGGGGCAGCCCCCGATCCTGGACCGGTACTAGTAAGGGGCAGACTTTCTCTCTTTGCTCAGGCTTGGGCAAGGGATGTTCAGGATCTCTGGGCATTGGAAATTGTGACCCAGGGGTATCAGTTGAAATTCAAGGAATTTCTCCCAAGGGGGAGATTTCATCTTTCACGTTTGTCTGTAGACCAGACAAAAAGAGAGGCGTTCTTACACTGTGTAAAAGACCTCTATACCATGGGAGTAATTTGTCCAGTTCCAAAGCTGGAACAGGGACAGGGGTTTTATTCAAACCTTTTTGTGGTTCCCAAAAAAGAGGGAACTTTCAGACCCAGTTTAGATCTAAAATATCTAAACAAATTTCTCAGAGTCCCATCGTTCAAGATGGAGACTATACGAACAATCTTACCAATGATCCAGGAGGGTCAATACATGACCACCGTTGACCTAAAGGATGCGTATCTTCACATTCCTATCCACAAGGATCATCATCAGTTTCTAAGGTTTGCCTTTTTGGACAAGCATTATCAGTTTGTGGCCCTTCCCTTCGGGTTGGCCACAGCTCCCAGAATCTTCACAAAGGTGCTAGGGTCCCTTCTAGCGGTTCTCAGGCCACGGGGCATAGCATTGGTGCCCTATCTGGACGATATCTTGATTCAGGCGTCAACTTATCATCTGACTAAATCTCACACGGACATTGTGTTGTCTTTCCTAAGAACTCACAGTTGGAAAGTTAATGTAGAAAAGAGTTCACTTGTTCCACAAACAAGAGTTCCATTCTTGGGAACTCTGATAGACTCGGTAGACATGAAAATATTTCTGACGGAGGTCAGAAAATCAAAGATTCCAAATACTTGCCGAGCTCTTCAGTCCATTCCTCGGCCATCAGTGGTTCACTGTATGGAGGTCATTGGATTAATGGTAGCAGCAATGGACATCATCCCGTTTGCTCTCTTTTATCTCAGGCCACTGGAGCTGTGCTTACTCAGGCAGTGGAATGGGGATTATGCAAACTTGTCTCCTCAGATAAATCTGGATCAAGAGACCAGAGACTCTCTTCTTTGTTGGTTATAGTGACAACGGACGCCATGCCTCTTGGGCTGGGGTGCAGTCTGGAATTCCCTGAAGGCTCAGGGTACTTGGACTCCGATGGAGTCTCAGTTACCAATCAATATTCTGGAACTGAGAGCAATATTCAACGCGCTTCAGACGTGGCCTCAGTTGGCTCTGGCCAAATTCATAAGATTCCAGTCGGACAATATCACGGCATATGTGGCATATATCAATCATCAGGGAGGAACAAGGAGTTCTCTAGCGATGATAGAGGTATCACGGATAATCCGATTGGCGGAGACTCACTCTTGCCATCTATCAGCAATCTATATCCCAGGAGTAGAGAACTGGGAAGCAGATTTTCTAAGTCGTCAGACTTTTCATCCGGGGGAGTGGGAACTCCATCCGGAGGTGTTTGCATCATTGATTCAACAATGGGGCATTCCGGAATTGGATCTAATGGCATCTCGATAGAATGCCAAGCTTCCACGTTACGGGTCCAGATCAAGGGATCCCCAGGCTGTACTGATAGATGCTCTAGCAGTACCTTGGTCGTTCAACCTGGCTTATGTGTTTCCACCATTTTTTCTCCTTCCTCGTGTGATTGCAAGAATCAAACAGGAGAGAGCTTCAGTAATTATAATAGTGCCTGCATGACCACGCAGGACTTGGTATGCGGATCTAGTGGACATGTCGTCTCTACCTCCGTGGAAACTACCATTGAGGCAGGACCTTCTCATTCAAGGTCCGTTCCAATATCCAAATCTAAATTCTCTGCAGCTGACTGCCTGGAGATTGAACGCTTGATTTTATCTAAGCGGGGATTCTCTGAGTCGGTCATTAATACTTTGATTCAGGCTTGCAAGCCTGTCACGAGAAAAAAATTACCATAAGATATGGCATAAATATCTTTATTGGTACGAATACAAGGGCTACTCATGGAGTAGGGTTAGGATTCCTAGGATTTTGTCCTTTCTCCAAGAAGGATTGGAGAAGGGATTATCAGCTAGTTCCTTAAAGGGACAAATTTCTGCTTTGTCAATTTTACTACATAAGCGTCTGGCGGATGTCCCAGACGTTCAGTTTTTTTGTCAGGCTTTAATCAGAATCAAGCCTGTGTTTAAACCTATTGCTCCGCCATGGAGTTTGAATTTAGTTCTTAATGTTCTTCAAGGGGTTCCATTTGAACCCATGCATTCCATAGATATTAAGCTGTTATCTTGGAAAGTTTTGTTTTTAGTTGCTATCTCTTCTGCTCGAAGAGTTTCTGAGCTTTCTGCGTTCCAGTGTGATTCACCTTATTTTATATTCCATTCTGATAAGGTGGTTTTGCGTACTAAACCTGGATTCCTTCCTAAGGTTGTTTCAAATAAGAATATTAATCAGGAAATTGTTGTTCCTTCCTTGTGTCCTAATCCTTCTTCTAAGAAGGAACGTCTGTTACATAACTTGGACGTGGTTCGTGCCTTGAAGTTTTAGTTACAAGCGACCAAGGATTTCCGTCAAACATCTTCTTTATTCATTGTTTATTCTGGAAAACTTAGGGGTCAAAAAGCTATGGCTACCTCTCTCTCTTTTTGGCTGAAAAGCATCATCCACCTGGCATACGAGACTGCTGGACAGCAGCCTCCTGAAAAAACTACGGCTCATTCCTCTAGAGCTGTGGCTTCCACATGGGCTTTTAAAAACGATGCTTCTGTTGAACAGATTTGTAAGGCTGCGACTTGGTCCTCCCTTCATACTTTTTACAAATTTTACAAATTTGATACTTTTGCTACTTCTGAGGCTATTTTTGGGAGAAAGTTTCTTCAAGCAGTGGTGCCTTCCGTTTAGGTATCTGTCTTGTCCCTCCCGTTCATCCGTGTCCTGTTGCTTTGGTATTGTATCCCACAAGTAAGGATAAATCCGTGGACTCATCGTATCTTGTAGAAGAAAAGGAAATTTATGCTTACCTTTCTAAATTGATTTCTTCTACGATACGACAGATTTTTTTTTTTTTTTTTTTTTAAAACTTCAATCACCTCTGAACCTTTTAGCTTTTCCTTTCTCTTCCTATACCTTCGGTCGAATGATTGGGGTGGAGTCAAGGGAGGAGCTATATAGACAGCTCTGCTGTGGTGCTCTTTGCTACTTCCTGTTAGCAGGAGGATAATATCCTACAAGTAAGGATGAATCCGTGGACTCGTCGTAACGTAGAATAAATCAATTTATCAGGTAAGCATACATTTCCTTATCCCTTCCCTGTATGAAGCCCGTATGATCAGGGTGTATTATTTTATAAAGAAATTTGTTTAACCTATTCGCTAAAATAGACGTTAGGATTTTATAATTGGTGTTTAAAATGGAGATTGGCTCTTCAACATCCTTACCTTTTTTATTAATAAGAGTAATATTAGCTGCAGAAAAATAATTTGATATTGGCATATTAGTAATATAATATGAATTGAAAAGTTTAGTAAGTGTATACTTAATGTCTTCTACTAAGATTTTATAAAACTCTGCAGGGAGCCAATCTGGGCCCGCCGCCTTATTCAGTTTGGATTCACCGATAGCCTCACATATCTCATCTACTGAGATTGGTTTATTGATCTTTTCAAGATCATTTTCTAAAACCTTAGGGGAAAAATTTTGGACCAAAAGTTTGTTTTATTAGATAGACCTTCATCAACTTTTTTTTACAATTTTTGATAAAATTTAAAAAATGCCTCCCTAATATTTTCATTATCAGTATATCTATGGCCCCCTTCCTTAATTGCTGTTATATAGTTTTTTCTTTTCCTATTCTTAGTTATTTTTGCTAAATATTTATCCGAACAGCCAATATACCCCTTATATCGATTGTTGATTTTCTTATCTTCTTCTAAACACTTAGAGTGTTTAGAGTTAGCTTAGAGTTCTCCAATCTGTATCGTAATAATGCATTCCTAAGCTGATTAGATAATTCAAATTCCCTAGCTTGCCGTTTCCTTTTCCAGTTACACATATATGCTTTTATCTTTCCCCTCAAAACCGCTTTTGCCGTTTCCCAATATATTTAAATTTTATCATAATATTCTGTTATTATGATGGAAATCTTTCCATTGACCGGACAACCGAGTATTAAATTTAGTATTCTCTAACATAAAACGTGGGAATGTGAAAAAATTATTTACGCAATTTTAAACTTTTGTCACTTGAAATTTGATGGAAATTATTGCGTGATCCGAGACCAATTTATCATGAATTTTGGGTTCTGAATTTAATAGAGTGAGCTGCTCTGAAACTAGAATATAATCAATTCTCGAAAATGAACGATGGGTCTTGGACAGACATGTATACTCATAGCTTTCTGGGTTTTTAATTCTCCAGATATCGCTAAGTTTTAAGGCCGTACAATTTTTTTTTTTTTTTAAATACATTTTTATTGGAGAAAACAATCACAATACAACATGCCAGACATCGACCAAACATAAATGGGCATACATTCATCAATAGAACTTATCAGTCCCTATGATTTAACATATAGAAAGAACGTAGGAAGGTCTCAGTAAAACTTTAGAAACATAAAAGTTCAGGCTGATCTCATTAGTTCGTATTTGTTCAGGTCATTTTGTCCAAACGAGACAGCTCCTCAGAAATGTAAGTAGCATGTTAAGAGTTCCTACTACAGGAGCAAACATAAAAAAAAAAAAATCATAAATAAGTCTACTCATTCAATGACTGATGATCGTCATACAAAGGCAGCTGCATTGTACAGTTTAAATAACACAAAACTTTAAACCATTCCAAACTTTAAACCATTCCGAAAAGAGAAGAAAGAGGGGAGGTAGAAGGGGGGGGGGAGGGGAGAGAGGGGAAAAGAGGGAGGGAGAGAGGGGGAAAGGTATATATCGATTAGAACTTAAGATACTTTTACGCTAAACTGATCTAGCTGGTGAATAAAGAAGTGTTTGCCAATAAAACTGAATGTTGTAAATGTCAAGGTATATGTAAGGTTAATAAATATATATATTTTAAGGTTAATAAATATATATATTTATTCAGATATCTGAACTGGTCAGTAGAAAATGATTCATGTTTTTCAGACAAACTGACTTCAATCATGTTTTAGTTCTCCCCCACTCAGCATGTAAAGTTATTCTAAACACACATCTGAGAACAAAGGATTGTTTCCAAGAGATCTCCCACACTTAATATGCTAAATTATGCAATTGTATAATCACAAGGAACTGAAAATTAACACAGGTTTGTAAAATGATTCATGCTGTGCAGTGAGACCCATTTTGGATCTATAAACTGGATACACAGGTAAAATTCTGAATACACAGTGATTAGCATAGAGGTGTTAATTGCTCCTGGAAATCAGATACACATCTGTGCTGGCTGAGCAGAAAACATGCTAAGATGTAACTGCTAACACTTGAATATACGTAAGGTAGACGTTGCGTCTAGTGGAGGATAACATACAGTGAAGACACATGGCTTACATTGTAATCTCAAATCTCACTGTTCCAAACAACTGTATTTAGATTTCAAATAAAATATACTAAGGAAAATATATATTTTAATGGATATGAGACTGTCTATTTATGTGATATTCAATATAAACACATGAATGTATATGGGAAATAAATTCAGAATTACCGGTATTATATATTAAAAAAACAAAAAACAATTTTAATAATACTATTGATTAAGATATATACATAACATGTTTTCCTGTTTTTCCAGATGGAGCCAAAAAGATGACACATACAGGACGATACATGGGATGAAATAAGTCATATCATATGATTGTGAAATATATGTTTATGAAATTTTAAATACATCTCTTGAAATATAGTGAGATGGGTATATGGAAGTCACTTTGATGTGATATGACTATAAAATATTGACATCTGATATTAAAATATAAATTTTCTGTTAGGCTAAATGAAATATAAATGCTAACAAGAGAAATGTGCTAATGAAGTAAATTGTAATATGTTTAATAGCGAAAATTGAATTAACAATGTACTTATTAAATATAATATAATGTTAGACACATGATGTTTCATATCAACATGATCAGGGAGGTGGTATAATGCTGCCACATCTGTGATTGATATTATGAGAGGTGCATGCAAGAAATTATGGCAGTTATTACATATTTTAAAGAAATATTTTCCTTCACTGTCTAGAAATAGTTAAATGTGAATTTGCCTGTGCGTTGCTGCCACCCGAGGGCCAGAACCCAATATGACAATTAAAGGATTTAACTGTTTAAAAGATTCATATCCATAGCGACAATATACTGAACCAATAGGGAGCGTTTCCCTAAAGTATCCAATGAGAAGGGACAAGCAAAAAGGGCGTGAACAAACTAGGTCACCAATGATTAGATAAAAGAATGGTGAATGCAGACAAGAGACAGTTGTTCTGAAACTTGCTGAGGCTAGTGATCTGATTTTGGCTGCCAGCCTTGGGAAAATTTCACTAAGCAAGGACCTGAAAACTTTACCTTGATACATGCAATAACTTTCCTTTGAATGAGATGACCTAAAGACCGCTATGAATTGGTTCAAAATTGGTGAAGCACATTGTTCTAATTTTCAAAACTTGAAACAAAAAGGGAACTGGTGACAACATAGTCAATTTGTATTTAAAAGATTTAAAGAGCAATTTGTATTTTGGCTTATATTTAGCCTGTGTATGGTTAAGCTAATCCTAAGTTTTAAGTTGTTTATCTGTGCAAATATATATAGTTACAACTCAGAATTGGGTCTTTACATAAATAATATATATATATATATATATATATATATATATATATATATATATATATATATATATATCTTCTAGTGTTTAAATTAGAGTATATAGACTGTCCCACTGTTTAAATAAGCATTATTAGAATTGTATTGCTTGGGTGTTTAGCTGTTAAAGATCTTGGAATCCCACTATATTAACTGGTTAAAATTTTACTATAAGAGAAAGTTGTATGAACTCTGTATAACATATTTTAAATAGTTCGGTTTAAACGCATATAATATTGACTCTTATTCAGATTCTTACAAATATATATTTCAATGTGCTCATAAATATTTACTAATATAAAAAGAATTCAGGTACTTATATTAATTTTATTGTCTTTTCAAATGTATATTTGATTGTGGGTTTAGTTTAAAGAAAAGATTGTTAAATACATCAGTTATAACCCTGCTATATACTAACATATTATTTGGAGAGTAAATGCTAAGATATACTGACATAAAATAGTGTTTAACTACCATTTTTGAAATGTGAGTATTCCTCCACTGCAAGGATCTCTAATGTGTTGTGTAACCATTCCTGTAGGGTGGGGGCCGAGATGGATTTCCACTTACGTGCAATGAGTATCCTAGCACTGTTGAGGCAGTATTGCAGCAGTCTCCATCTAATTTTGCACATCTTACCTGGCTTGTAGCCTAGGAGTGCTGTGATGGGGGACAAACTAAATTGTTCCCCCAAAACTATTTTCAGGCAATTAGTAACATCTTCCCAGAAGGGAAGCAGTTTCGGACAGTGCCACCAGATGTGGGCCATTGTACCATGGGAACCGCACCCCCTCCAGCAGGACGCTTTGGTATTGGGGTATATGCGTTTAAGCCTATCCGGGGTAAGACACCACCGGAATAATATTTTGTGATTCAATTCCAAGATCCTAGGGGAGGAAGATGATTTAGGGGAATGATAGCATACATTTTCCCATTGTTCTTTAGATATTGGAAGGCCCAGGTCAGTTTGCCAATGCGAATCATAGGAAGAGGATGGTAATGTGAGTGTATCATCTAATATTGTTTTTGCTATTGATAAGGACCCCCGAGGCACCACTCCCCCAAAGCAAAGGCGCTCAAAATTTGTTAGGTCTCTCAAGGGATCGTGTTTGTGAAGGGAGGTCCCAATTAAGTGTGTCAACTGAGCGTATTTCTTCTGTTAAGTGTGATCAGTCCACGGGTCATCATTACTTCTGGGATATTAACTGCTCCCCTACAGGAAGTGCAAGAGGATTCACCCAGCAGAGTTGCCATATAGCTCCTCCCCTCTACGTCACCTCCAGTCATTCTCTTGCACCCAGCAACTAGATAGGTCGTGTGAGAGGACTATGGTGATTATACTTAGTTTCTCCAACATAGGTGTGTCCGGTCCACGGCGTCATCCTTACTTGTGGGATATTCTCTTCCCCAACAGGAAATGGCAAAGAGCCCAGCAAAGCTGGTCACATGATCCCTCCTAGGCTCCGCCTACCCCAGTCATTCTCTTTGCCGTTGTACAGGCAACATCTCCACGGAGATGGCTTAGAGTTTTTTAGTGTTTAACTGTAGTTTTTATTATTCAATCAAGAGTTTGTTATTTTAAAATAGTGCTGGTATGTACTATTTACTCTGAAACAGAAAAGAGATGAAGATTTCTGTTTGTATGAGGAAAATGATTTTAGCAACCGTTACTAAAATCCATGGCTGTTCCACACAGGACTGTTGAGAGGAATTAACTTCAGTTGGGGGAACAGTGAGCAGTCTTTTGCTGCTTGAGGTATGACACATTCTAACAAGACGATGTAATGCTGGAAGCTGTCATTTTCCCTATGGGATCCGGTAAGCCATTTTTATTCACACAGTAAATAAGGGCTTCACAAGGGCTTATTAAGACTGTAGACATTTTCTGGGCTAAATCGATCATATTTACACATATTTAGCCTTGAGGAATCATTTAATCTGGGTATTTTTTGTAAAATAATATCGGCAGGCACTGTTTTAGACACTTTATTCTATTGGGGCTTTCCCTAATCATAGTCAGAGCCTCATTTTCGCGCCGGTATGGCGCACTTGTTTTTGAGAACAGCATGACATGCAGCTGCATGTGTGTGGAGCTCTGATACATAGAAAAGTCTTTCTGAAGGCATTATTTGGTATCGTATTCCCCTTTGGGCTTGGTTGGGTCTCAGCAAAGCAGATTCCAGGGACTGTAAAGGGGTTAAATATAAAAACGGCTCCGGTTCCGTTATTTTAAGGGTTAAAGCTTCCAAATTTGGTGTGCAATCCTTTTAAGGCTTTAAGACACTGTGGTGAAATTTTGGTGAATTTTGAACAATTCCTTCATACTTTTTCGCAATTGCAGTAATAAAGTGTGTTCAGTTTAAAATTTAAAGTGACAGTAACGGTTTTATTTTAAAACGTTTTTTGTGCTTTGTTATCAAGTTTATGCCTGTTTAACATGTCTGAACTACCAGATAGATTGTGTTCTGACTGTGGGGAAGCCAAGGTTCCTTCTCATTTAAATAGATGTGATTTATGTCATAATAAATTTAGTAAAAATGATGCCCAAGATGATTCCTCAAGTGAGGGGAGTAAGCATGGTACTGCATCATCCCCTCCTTCGTCTACACCAGTTTTGCCCATACAGGAGGCCCCTAGTAGATCTAGCGACTCCTTACTATGCAACAATTAACGGCTGTAATGGATAATTCTATCAAAAACATTTTAGCCAATATGCCCACTTATCAGCGAAAGCGCGACTGCTCTGTTTTAGAAAATACTGAAGAGGCCGCTGATGATATTGTTTCTGAAGGGCCCCTACACCAGTTCTGATTCGTCAGACATTGCATCCGGGGGTGTGGGAACTCCATCCGGAAATCTTTGCCCAAATTACTCAACTGTGGGGCATTCCAGACATGGATCTGATGGCCTCTCATCAGAACTTCAAGGTTCCTTGCTACGGGTCCAGATCCAGGGATCCCAAGGCGACTCTAGTAGATGCACTAGTAGCACCTTGGACCTTCAACCTAGCTTATGTATTCCCGCCGTTTCCTCTCATCCCCAGGCTGGTAGCCAGGATCAATCAGGAGAGGGCGTAGGTGATCTTGATAGCTCCTGCGTAACCACGCAGGACTTGGTAGGCAGATCTGGTGAATATGTCATCGGCTTCACCATGGAAGCTACCTTTGAGACGAGACCTTCTTGTTCAAGGTCCGTTCGAACATCCGAATCTGGTCCTACTCCAGCTGACTGCTTGGAGATTGAACGCTTGATCTTATCAAAGCGAGGGTTCTCAGATTCTGTTATTGATACTCTTGTTCAGGCCAGAAAGCCTGTAACTAGAAAAATTTACCACAAAATATGGAAAAAATATATCTGTTGGTGTGAATCTAAAGGATTCCCTTGGGACAAGGTAAAGATTCCTAGGATTCTATCCTTTCTTCAAGAAGGATTGGAGAAAGGATTATCTGCAAGTTCCTTGAAGGGACAGATTTCTGCCTTGTCTGTGTTACTTCACAAAGAGCTGGCAGCTGTGCCAGATGTTCAAGCCTTTGTTCAGGCTCTGGTTAGAATCAAGCCTGTTTACAAACCTTTGACTCCTCCTTGGAGTCTCAACTTAGTTCTTTCAGTTCTTCAGGGGGTTCCGTTTGAACCCTTACATTCCGTTGATATTAAGTTATTATCTTGGAAAGTTTTGTTTTTGGCTGCAATTTCTTCCGCTAGAAGAGTTTCAGAATTATCTGCTCTGCAGTGTTCTCCTCCTTATCTGGTGTTCCATGCAGATAAGGTGGTTTTACGTACTAAACCTGGTTTTCTTCCAAAAGTTGTTTCTAACAAAAACATTAACCAGGAGATAGTCGTGCCTTCTTTGGGTCCGAAACCAGTTTCGAAGAAGGAACGTTTGTTGCACAATTTGGATGTTGTTCGCGCTCTAAAATTCTATTTAGATGCTACAAAGGATTTTAGACAAACATCTTCCTTGTTTGTTGTTTATTCTGGTAACAGGAGAGGTCAAAAAGCAACTTCTACCTCTCTCTCTTTTTGGATTAAAAGCATCATCAGATTGGCTTACGAGACTGCCGGACGGCAGCCTCCTGAAAGAATCACAGCTCATTCCACTAGGGCTGTGGCTTCCACATGGGCCTTCAAGAACGAGGCTTCTGTTGATCAGATATGTAGGGCAGCGACTTGGTCTTCACTGCACACTTTTACCAAATTTTACAAGTTTGATACTTTTGCTTCTTCTGAGGCTATTTTTTGGGAGAAAGGTTTTGCAAGCCGTGGTGCCTTCCATTTAGGTGACCTGATTTGCTCCCTCCCTTCATCCGTGTCCTAAAGCTTTGGTATTGGTTCCCACAAGTAAGGATGACGCCGTGGACCGGACACACCTATGTTGGAGAAAACAGAATTTATGTTTACCTGATAAATTACTTTCTCCAACGGTGTGTCCGGTCCACGGCCCGCCCTGGTTTTTTAATCAGGTCTGATGATTTATTTTCTTTAACTACAGTCACCACGGTATCATATGGTTTCTCCTATGCAAATATTCCTCCTTAACGTCGGTCGAATGACTGGGGTAGGCGGAGCCTAGGAGGGATCATGTGACCAGCTTTGCTGGGCTCTTTGCCATTTCCTGTTGGGGAAGAGAATATCCCACAAGTAAGGATGACGCCGTGGACCGGACACACCGTTGGAGAAAGTAATTTATCAGGTAAACATAAATTCTGTTTTTATATCTTCAATCAAAAGTTTGTTATTTTAAAATAACACCGGAGTGTGTTATTACCTCTCTGGCAGAGTTTGAGGAAGAATCTACCAGAGTTTTGCTATGATTTTAGCCGGAGTAGTTAAGATCATATTGCTGTTTCTCGGCCATCTGAGGAGTGAGGTATACTTCAGATCAGGGGACAGCAGGCAGGTTCACCTGCAAAGAGGTATGTAGCAGCTTATTATTTTCTGACAATGGAATTGATGAGAAAATCCTGCCATACCGATATAATGTCATGTATGTATACTTTACACTTCAGTATTCTGGGAGAATGGTAATTCACTAGAATTACACTGTAAGAAAGACATAAAGCTGTTTAATAACTAGAGATTATGTTTAACGTTTTTGCTGGAATGTAAAATCGTTTTCATTTACTGAGGTACTGAGTGAATAAATGTTTGGGCACTATTTTTCCACTTGGCAGTTGCTTAAATCTGTTTTTTCTGTCAGTTTCTGTTCTCCCTCACTGCTGTGTGTGTGGGGGAGGGGCGCTTTTACTATGCATCAAATATTTCAGTCAGCAACTAATTGTATTCCCTGCATGATCCGGTTCATCTCTACAGAGCTCAGGGGTCTTCAAACTTATTTTGAGGGAGGTAATTTCTCTCAGCAGAGCTGTGAGAATTATAGTTTGACTGAGATAAAAACGTTTATTCTGTTATTTGTTTCCTGCTTTCAGAAATTGTTATCTTTGCTAATGGGATTAAACCTTTGCTAAAGTTGTGTTGTTTAATTGCTGAGGGGAACAATCCTTTGCTAAAACTGTATATTCTGACAAAGATTGATGCTATAACTTAATTATTTTAACTGTTATAATTTTTTTCTGTGCTTCTTAAAGGCACAGTTCGTTTTCATATTATTTGTAAATTACTTTGAAAAGTATTTTCAAGTTGCTGTTTATTTGCTAGTGTGTTAAACATGTCTGATTCAGAGGAATATCTCTGTGCTATATGTGTTAATGCCAAAGTGGAGCCCAATAGAAATTTATGTACTAAATGTATTGATGCTACTTTAAAAAACAGTCAATCTGTACAAATTGAACATATTTCACCAAACAACGAGGGGAGAGTTATGCCGACTTGGGCCTCGCTTCCATTGAGTCGTAATTCAGTTTGCGTGCACTCGCAAACCGATAAATATGCTGTCGGAAGCAATATCGTTTATCAACTGTTTCCAATGGCGCGTTATACCTCGATATCGGCAGCCGGACTTCGGCTGCCGAAAAGATCTTCGCGTCCCATAGAAAGTAATAGAAGCCGTTAATCGATAAATTATACCAGGTTTCCAATGAAAGCGCTAACCGTTAATACATTGTCGGAGGCTGTCGATACATTGAGATATATTACCCCCAGCTCAACTAGGTGTAAAAGAGGAAAATTGTGCTTTTTGAGATCTATTTTCTATTGAAATTATAAAACTTGCAAATAATGCAAGTGTTTTAATGTAGAAATAAATTGTTATAAGTAATATTTAATGTTGTCTCATGTATAGAAATAGTTGAACTTATATTCTAATAGAAATATCAGTATATATTTAAATATAATAATATATGCAAGAACATATCTACAGAATGCAAACTAGACCTATGCCTAGGGCAGCAAGGAATATTACTTATATTTATGAAGTGTTAAATATAATTATATTAGAAAATAGTATTTGATTATTAAAAATATGGATAAGTGTTTTTTTATTTATCTTGAGAGGCGATCACAGGTAAGAAGCACGGACGTTAAACGTAAATTCTATAGCGTAAGGTCGGGTTACCTTAGCAACTAATTGATTTTCAAGAAATCCGACGTCAGATGGAAGCGTTAACACAACGTTAACTTACAGCTACACGAAAAGAGCGACTGCGCGCAACACGCTAATCTTTTCAATGGAAACCTGGTACTAAAATGCAGCCGTAAATTACTTTTAGCTGTCGGCTGCTTCGGTAGCTTACGGCTCCATTTTTAACGACTCAATGGAAGCGAGGCCTAACTCGCCTCACGTGTCAGTACCTGCATCTCCCGCTCAGGAGGTGCGTGATATTGTAGCGCCGAGTACATCTGGGCGGCCATTACAAATCACATTACAAGATATGGCTACTGTTATGACTGAAGTTTTGGCTAAACTACCAGAACTAAGAGGTAAACGTGATCACTCTGGGGTGAGAACAGAGTGCGCGGATAATGCAAGGGCCATGTCTGATACTGCGTCACAGTTTGCAGAACGTGAAGACGGAGAGCTTCATTCTGTGGGTGACGGTTCTGATCCAAATAAACTGGACTCAGACATTTCAAATTTTAAATTTAAGCTTGAGAACCTCCGTGTGTTACTAGGGGAGGTATTAGCGGCTCTGAATGATTGTAACACAGTTGCAATCCCAGAGAAAATGTGTAGGTTGGATAAATATTTTGCGGTACCGACGAGTACTGACGTTTTTCCTATACCTAAGAGACTTACTGACATTGTTACTAAGGAGTGGGATAGACCCGGTGTGCCTTTCTCACCCCCTCCTATATTCAGAAAGATGTTTCCAATAGACGCCGCCACACGGGACTTATGGCAAATGGTCCCTAAGGTGGAGGGAGCAGTTTCTACTTTAGCAAGCGTACCACTATCCCAGTGGAGGATAGCTGTGCTTTTTCAGATCCAATGGATAAAAAATTAGAGGGTTACCTTAAGAAAATGTTTGTTCAACAAGGGTTTATATTGCAACCTCTTGCATGTATTGCGCCTGTCACGGCTGCAGCAGCATTTTGGTTTGAGTCTCTGGAAGAGACACTTCAATCATCCACACTAGATGACATCACACACAAACTTAAATTCCTTAAGTTAGCTAATTCATTTATTTCAGATGCCGTAATACATTTAACTAAACTTGCGGCTAAAAATTCAGGATTCGCCATTCAGGCACGCAGAGCTCTGTGGCTGAAATCCTGGTCAGCTGATGTTACGTCTAAATCTAAATTGCTTAATATTCCTTTCAAAGGGCAGACCTTATTCGGGCCCGGCTTGAAAGAGATTATTGCTGACATTACAGGAGGTAAAGGTCATGCCCTGCCTCAGGACAAGGCCAAAGCCAAGGCTAGACAGTCCAATTTTCGTTCCTTTCGTAATTTCAAAGCAGGAGCAGCATCAACTTCCTCTGCACCAAAACAGGAAGGAGCTGTTGCTCGCTACAGACAAGGCTGGAAACCTAACCAGTCCTGGAACAGGGGCAAACAGGCCAGAAAACCTGCTGCTGCCCCTAAGACAGCATGAATTGAGGGCCCCCGATCCGGGACCGGATCTAGTGGGGGGCAGACTTTCCCTCTTCGCCCAGGCTTGGGCAAGAGATGTTCAGGATCCCTGGGCGTTAGAGATCATATCTCAGGGATACCTTCTGGACTTCAAATCCTCTCCCCCAAGAGGGAGATTTCATCTGTCAAGGTTGTCAACAAACCTAACAAAGAAGGAAGCGTTTCTACGCTGCGTACAAGATCTTTTATTAATGGGAGTGATCCATCCAGTTCCGCGGTTGGAACAAGGACAAGGGTTTTACTCAAATCTGTTTGTAGTTCCCAAAAAAGAGGGAACCTTCAGGCCAATCTTGGATTTAAAGATCCTAAACAAATTCCTAAGAGTTCCATCGTTCAAGATGGAAACTATTCGAACAATTTTGCCCATGATCCAAGAGGGTCAGTACATGACCACAGTGGATTTAAAGGATGCTTACCTTCACATACCGATTCACAAAAGCCATTACCGGTATCTAAGGTTTGCCTTTTTAGACAGGCATTACCAGTTTGTAGCTCTTCCATTCGGACTGGCTACGGCTCCAAGAATCTTCACAAAGGTTCTGGGCACTCTTCTGGCGGTACTAAGACCGCGAGGAATTTCAGTAGCTCCGTACTTAGACGACATACTGATACAAGCTTCAAGCCTTCAAACTGCCAAATCTCATACAGAGATAGTACTGGCATTTCTAAGGTCGCATGGATGGAAAGTGAACGAAGAGAAAAGTTCTCTCTTTCCACTCACAAGAGTTCCCTTCCTGGGGACTCTGATAGATTCTGTAGAAATGAAGATTTACCTGACAGAGGACAGGTTAACAAAACTTCAAAATGCATGCCGTGTCCTTCATTCCATTCAACACCCGTCAGTAGCTCAATGCATGGAGGTAATCGGACTAATGGTAGCAGCAATGGACATAGTTCCTTTTGCACGCCTGCATCTCAGACCACTGCAACTGTGCATGCTAAGTCAGTGGAATGGGGATTACTCAGATTTGTCCCCCACTCTAAATCTGAATCAAGAGACCAGAAATTCTCTTCTATGGTGGCTTTATCGGCCACATCTGTCCAGGGGAATGCCATTCAGCAGGCCAGACTGGTCAATTGTAACAACAGACGCCAGCCTACTAGGTTGGGGCGCTGTCTGGAATTCTCTGAAGGCTCAGGGACTATGGAATCAGGAGGAGAGTCTCCTTCCAATAAACATTCTGGAATTGAGAGCAGTCCTCAATGCTCTTCTGGCTTGGCCCCAGTTAACAACTCGGGGGTTCATCAGGTTCCAGTCGGACAACATCACGACTGTAGCTTATATCAACCATCAGGGAGGGACAAGAAGCTCCCTAGCAATGATGGAAGTATCGAAGATAATTCGCTGGGCAGAGTCTCACTCTTGCCACCTGTCTGCAATCCACATCCCGGGAGTGGAGAACTGGGAGGCGGATTTCTTAAGTCGTCAGACTTTTCATCCGGGGGAGTGGGAACTTCATCCAGAGGTCTTTGCCCAAATACTTCGACGTTGGGGCAAACCAGAGATAGATCTCATGGCGTCTCGACAGAACGCCAAGCTTCCGCGCTACGGGTCCAGATCCAGGGATCCGGGAGCGGTCCTGATAGATGCCTTGACAGCACCATGGACCTTCAGGATGGCTTATGTGTTTCCACCTTTCCCGATGCTTCCTCGATTGATTGCCAGAATCAAACAGGAGAAAGCATCAGTGATTCTAATAGCGCCTGCATGGCCACGCAGGACTTGGTATGCAGATCTGGTGGACATGTCATTCTGTCCACCTTGGTCGTTACCTCTGAAACAGGACCTTCTGATTCAGGGTCCTTTCAAACATCAAAATCTAACTTCTCTGAAGCTGACTGCTTGGAAATTGAACGCTTGATCTTATCAAAGCGTGGTTTTTCTGAGTCAGTTATTGATACCTTAATACAGGCTAGGAAGCCTGTTACCAGAAAGATTTACCATAAAATATGGCGTAAATACCTATATTGGTGCGAATCCAAAGGTTACTCTTGGAGTAAGGTTAGGATTCCTAGGATATTGTCTTTTCTACAAGAAGGTTTAGAAAAGGGGTTATCCGCTAGTTCCTTAAAGGGACAGATCTCAGCTCTGTCCATTCTGTTACACAAGCGTCTGTCAGAAGTTCCAGACGTTCAGGCTTTTTGTCAGGCTTTGGCCAGGATTAAACCTGTGTTTAAAGCTGTGGCTCCACCATGGAGTTTAAACCTTGTTCTTAACGTTTTACAGGGCGTTCCGTTTGAACCCCTTCATTCCATTGATATAAAGTTGTTATCTTGGAAAGTTCTATTTTTAATGGCTATTTCCTCGGCTCGAAGAGTCTCTGAGTTATCAGCCTTACATTGTGATTCTCCTTATTTGATTTTTCACTCGGATAAGGTAGTTCTGCGTACTAAACCTGGGTTCTTACCTAAGGTAGTCACTAACAGGAATATCAATCAGGAGATTGTTGTTCCATCCTTGTGCCCAAATCCTTCTTCGAGGAAGGAACGTCTTTTGCACAATCTCGATGTAGTTCGTGCCCTTAAATTTTATTTACAGGCAACTAAAGATTTTCGACAAACGTCTTCCCTGTTTGTCGTTTACTCTGGTTAGAGGAGAGGTCAAAAAGCTTCTGCTACCTCTCTCTCTTTTTGGCTTCGTAGCATAATTCGTTTAGCTTATGAGACTGCTGGACAGCAGCCTCCTGAAAGAATTACAGCTCATTCCACTAGAGCTGTGGCTTCCACTTGGGCCTTTAAGAATGAGGCCTCTGTTGAACAGATTTGCAAGGCTGCAACTTCGTCTTCGCTTCATACTTTTTCCAAATTTTACAAATTTGACACTTTTGCTTCCTCGGAGGCTATTTTTGGGAGAAAGGTTCTTCAGGCAGTGGTTCCTTCTGTATAAAGAGCCTGCCTATCCCTCCCGTCATCCGTGTACTTTTGCTTTGGTATTGGTATCCCAGAAGTAATGATGACCCGTGGACTGATCACACTTAACAGAAGAAAACATAATTTATGCTTACCTGATAAATTCCTTTCTTCTGTAGTGTGATCAGTCCACGGCCCGCCCTGTTTTTTAAGGCAGGTAAATATTTTTTAAATTATACTCCAGTCACCACTACACCCTTGGCTTCTCCTTTCTCGTTGGTCCTTGGTCGAATGACTGGAGGTGACGTAGAGGGGAGGAGCTATATGGCAACTCTGCTGGGTGAATCCTCTTGCACTTCCTGTAGGGGAGCAGTTAATATCCCAGAAGTAATGATGACCCGTGGACTGATCACACTACAGAAGAAAGGAATTTATCAGGTAAGCATAAATTATGTTTTTAGCCATCTAGAGAAAGCACCCCCAGCCACCTCAAGTCTGTACAATTTTTTTTAAAATCATTCTTAACCTTCTCTTTAATTGAGGATCTATCTAACTTAGGACATAATGTCATGCTGAAATCACCAGCTAGAATTAGTTTTTCACTAGCAGTTGAGTATAACTTACTTTTTATTGTGTCCCAAAACTGTGGCGAAAATGCATTTGGCCCATATATATTACCTATCATATATTGTATACCACCAATTATTAACTGAGCAAATATGTACCTACTGTTTGGATCGCGCTCCCCTTTTAATACTTGATATTCTAATTTTTTGTGTATTAAAATTGCAACACCACAACTCCTTTTAGTGGAAGGTGTGGCCAATACTTCCCCAACCCATTGGGTCTTTAACTTGCTTGATTCACTCTCCTTAAGGTGCGTTTCCTGAATCATGGCAATGTTGGGGGCGTGTCTACCCAGCTATGCTATTATTTGCTTGCGTTTTATAGGGGAAGAGATTCCCCCAACATTCCATGTCAATAAATTCAACTGTGTACCCATTTAAAGATACTCTGTATACTTAAGTGACACATAGCGGGATGGAGCGACAAAACAAAAGCAAAAAAAATAAAAATATATATAAATCACACCTCCTAACATACCCCTACCGAGCGAGTATCCTATGTTAAATATCCTTTGGTTACTCAAATCTATAAACAAAAACAGCATACCAATTTTGTTAACCTTATTTTCCATAAAGATAAGCCTTAATTCCTTTATAAAAAAAAAATATTTAGATTGCTGCCAGAAATTTCTGTGCTTCTTGGGGATTATTTAACTCAACCCAGAGTTTGGCTGGGTATAACATTCTAACCTTATAGGCCTCTATTTATCAAAGCGTAAACTGAAAATACGGCAGAATTCCGCGTCGTACTTGTCGTGAGATTGCATCGCCGTAGTTATCAAAGTCTCAAGATCGGAAGAATTAGAATTTTGTGACGTAACATACGATCCAGCGCTCTTAATTCGACGCAGATCGCTGCGAATAGAAAACCTCTGGAAATGTTGCGGAATTCTGTGCATTTGCCGTGTTCTTTGACACAATTGGAAGCCTTTTCAAAGTTATCAAAAAATAACCACTTACGCTCGCGTCTTATCCGACACAGCGTACCTAGTTTTCAATCAGCTGCCTTAGAGGTCTCGGATGCTATAGTAGTCAATGGGAATCGGAAAACAGAAATCTTATGTTCGATGCTGCTAGAGTGAAGCATATCACCTAATACAATTCAATGGAAAGCATTATTAAATATGTATACCCTATTATAGATACCATTCCCTTCCTGTAATTCAAAGTTTGTAAAAAGAAAAGCACATTCACACAAAGGATAGAAAGAGAATGAAAACACTGCACAGCAATTAAGGAGATTTTAAAAAAGAAAAGCATATTCACACAAATTATAGCAGGAGAATGAAAACACTGCACAGCAGTTTAAAAGATTTTGAAAAAGAAAAGCACATTCACACAAAGGATAGCAAGAGAATGAAAACAATACACAGCAATTAACCTCTTAAGGACATATGATGGAATTTTTCAGTCATAAAACAATTGAGCAAACTGAAAGCTGTGTCCTTAAAGGGTTAAGGAGATTTTAAAAAAGAAAAGCACATTCACAAAAAGGATAGCAAGAGATTGAAAACACTGCACAGCAATCAAGGAGATTTAAAAAAAGAAAAGCACATTCACACAAAGGATAGCAAGAGAATGAAAACACTGCACAGCAATTAAGGAGATTTAAAAAAAGAAAAGCACATTCACACAAAGGATAGCAAGAGAATGAAAACACTGCACAGCAATTTAAAAGATTTTGAAAAAGGAAAGCACATTCACACAAAGGATAGCAAGAGAATGAAAACACTGCTATCAATTAATTATACACAATAAAAATTAGCCTATTAATTAATTATGCACAATACAAATTAGGCTATCAATTAATTATGCATATTTACATAGGCATGACATGAACTCTGATTTTATGTTTGGATGGCAGCATCTTGGAGGCTTAAAAGGTCAGTCACTCATATTACTTTTATAATAATGTCACTGTTTTCATTCAGTTACTAGGATCCTTTTTTGGATATAAAATGCCCTTTAAAATTGTGCTTTGCTACATTTATGTCACTTTTTAACTTTGCCCTTTCAAAATACATTGAAATGATTTTTAAATGGTATTAGGAATCACATAAAGGATATCAAACAATTTTTCACATCATAATGTTCAACATTGCATTCTTTTTGTTACTTAGGATTGCAAATGTTAGTACAACACTTTATTTAATATTTAATCTTAAAAACACAGTAATCACTGACGTTTTTAACCTTCATAATGTTGCCATCCAAACACAGAAAAATCAGAAATAACATTGAAACTAGAGCCAAATACTCACATGTTTTTCATAATTAAAGGGACACTAAACCCAAATTTTTTCTTTCCTGATTCATATAGAGCATGCAATTTTAAGCAACTTTCTAATTTACTCCTATTATCAAGTTTTCTTCATTCTCTTTCTATCTTTATTTGAAAAAGAAGGCATCTAAGCTGAGGAGCCAGCAATTTTTGGGTTCAGAACCATAGACAGAACCTGTTTATTGGTGCTGTCCAATCAGCAAGGACAACCCAGGTTGTTCACCAAAAATTGGCTGGCATCTAAACTGACATTCTTGCTTTTCAAATAAACATACCAAGAGAATGAAGAAAATGTGATAACAGAAGTAAATTAGAAAGTTGCTTAAAATTGCATGCTCTATCTGAATCACAAAAGAAAAAAATTGGGTTCAGTGTCCCTTTAATTTTGTTAATTGTACAAACACACCTGCATTTCTTTCAGCTAATAAACACACCTGGATGGCTTAATCAGATATTCATTTGGACATCCCATTGTGCTTGTGAAATGACGCAAGAAATAACACAAATACGTTTTTTGGAATAAATTAGTCAATTTAATTGCGCGTAAAATGACGCGATAGTAATCAAAATGTGCAAGTAATTTGTTAGGTAATTATTGGCCCGGGTGGGTGAGATATAAAACTTTTTTGCGCTGCCTTTTAGGGTAAGCCTTGGCTCCTAGGATATTTTCCCCAGAAAATATCTTATTTAGGTGTACAACAGAAATGGAAGTTTTAGGAGTGTGAGGCGCAAATAAATGCTAAAACCACTGTAGTTAAAAATGATAAATAAGATTAAGAATGGTGAAAATAAAATCAAAAATCAAAAATAATGATGAAGAACCAGTATTTAAATACTACACTGGACTTGGTTGGAAAAAGAATTGAATTTTATTAGCCCAATAAAGTTAAAGTTAAAATATATACATTTGGATATAGATATAAATAAAAAACCTCTATATACAGGGAGTGCAGAATTATTAGGCAAGTTGTATTTTTGAGGATTAATTGTATTATTGAACAACAACCATGTTCTCAATGAACCCAAAAAACTCATTAATATCAAAGCTGAATAGTTTTGGAAGTAGTTTTTAGTTTGTTTTTAGTTATAGCTATTTTAGGGGGATATTTGTGTGTGCAGGTGACTATTACTGTGCATAATTATTAGGCAACTTAACAAAAAACAAATATATACCCATTTCAATTATTTATTTTTACCAGTGAAACCAATATAACATCTCAACATTCACAAATATACATTTCTGATATTCAAAAACAAAACAAAAACAAATCAGTGACCAATATAGCCACCTTTCTTTGCAAGGACACTCAAAAGCCTGCCATCCATGGATTCTGTCAGTGTTTTGATCTGTTCACCATCAACATTGCGTGCAGCAGCAACCACAGCCTCCCAGACACTGTTCAGAGAGGTGTACTGTTTTCCCTCCATGTAAATCTCACATTTGATGATGGACCACAGGTTCTCAATGGGGTTCAGATCAGGTGAACAAGGAGGCCATGTCATTAGATTTTCTTCTTTTATACCCTTTCTTGCCAGCCACGCTGTGGAGTACTTGGACACGTGTGATGGAGCATTGTCCTGCATGAAAATCATGTTTTTCTTGAAGGATGCAGACTTCTTCCTGTACCACTGCTTGAAGAAGGTGTCTTCCAGAAACTGGCAGTAGGACTGGGAGTTGAGCTTGACTCCATCCTCAACCCGAAAAGGCCCCACAAGCTCATCTTTGATGATACCAGCCCAAACCAGTACTCCACCTCCACCTTGCTGGCGTCTGAGTCGGACTGGAGCTCTCTGCCCTTTACCAATCCAGCCACGGGCCCATCCATCTGGCCCATCAAGACTCACTCTCATTTCAACAGTCCATAAAACCTTAGAAAAATCAGTCTTGAGATATTTCTTGGCCCAGTCTTGACGTTTCAGCTTGTGTGTCTTGTTCAGTGGTGGTCGTCTTTCAGCCTTTCTTACCTTGGCCATGTCTCTGAGTATTGCACACCTTGTGCTTTTGGGCACTCCAGTGATGTTGCAGCTCTGAAATATGGCCAAACTGGTGGCAAGTGGCATCTTGGCAGCTGCACGCTTGACTTTTCTCAGTTCATGGGCAGTTATTTTGCGCCTTGGTTTTTCCACACGCTTCTTGCGACCCTGTTGACTATTTTGAATGAAACGCTTGATTGTTCGATGATCACGCTTCAGAAGCTTTGCAATTTTAAGAGTGCTGCATCCCTCTGCAAGATATCTCACTATTTTTGACTTTTCTGAGCCTGTCAAGTCCTTCTTTTGACCCATTTTGCCAAAGGAAAGGAAGTTGCCTAATAATTATGCACACCTGATATAGGGTGTTGATGTCATTAGACCACACCCCTTCTCATTACAGAGATGCACATCACCGAATATGCTTAATTGGTCGTAGGCTTTCGAGCCTATACAGCTTGGAGTAAGACAACATGCATAAAGAGGATGATGTGGTCAAAATACTCATTTGCCTAATAATTCTGCACTCCCTGTATGACAGAGCTGATTAATAAAAAGGTGCCTATATAAATAAAAAAGCCTATATATGCTAATTGTAGGTATTTCATTTTATGATAATTTCTGCAGGTGTGATCTCTTATCTTAAAACGAAGTAACTGATAATATGATTTGAAAAACTTTTTATATAAGACTAATCTAGCTATTGTACCTAGTACATTGAAACACCTAGTATAATAGTAAAGTAGTCAGATCTAAGGTAATATTTATTATTTTTCTCTTGTGCAAATAAAGAGAAACGTTAGCATATGTCAAATCTGTGTTACCATGTAGTTTCAAAGAATGCTAGTAAAATTCTGATACTGAGATTGGAATGCAAATACAAAATGTAAGTGTCTGCAATAACGAGGTAGGAGAAAATCTAATAATGATTAACTAATATCAAACTAAATATATAATATCAAATTTCACAGATATAAATATATACTATCAAATTTCATAGATATAAATATATTGTAGTCTTTTTGGTCGGGTTAAAAAAAGTGGTGTTTAAAAATGATGTATAAAAAGGATATTTTGTTTTGTATAAAGGTTGCAATATAAGAACTAACACCGGTGGATTTTAAAAGTTAATTTTGTATCCGTTGAGGCAGTTTTCAGCTTTTTCAATTTGTACAAATCCATTAGATGATTATAATCCTTATAGTAACCTTATGTTTCAAGATCCTTAGAGTCTTTACCGTAAACTTGTGTTGCAGGTTTCTTAATAGCTTTTTATGTGTGAATATTGTATCCTCATAAAGTTTTTACCATATAGGAGAGTAGGATCCGTACTTATGTGGCGTTGCCAGGGCTCTACGGTCTAAAGAGATACAAACAGTAAGGAGCGGTATGGTTTTTACTTACTGTGCTCTTAGCCTATTCTGAAGCCTGGTTGGGGTTTTGTTCCACTCAGCTGGTTCTTCTTTCGGGTCGTGAATTCTCCAATAGGTTATATGTTCTCCCTTTTACTGGATATGATACTTCTTTGCGGTCTGCTGGTAAACGGACAATTCAGGAGGCAACACTGGACCTCGAGTGTACTCCTTAACTTCTTTATCTTTGATCTTTTTCTGACGTTTGCGGTGAGAGAAATAGAACTCCACTTTGGCTTATAGAAAGGAATGCTCCTTAGCCTCAGGGAAGTTTGTAAATAGTCACGGTAGTTAGTTACGCATTTCGGCCGTTAGACACTGGCCTTTTTCATGGCCTTTTTTATATGCAATGAAGTTAGTTAATGGCGTGGATCCAGCAAGCAAAGAAAAAATAATAATAATAATTACCCTAATAAGCACGTCCTCCAGGGCAGTAGCACTAGGCAGCTCAGCAGCAGCAGCAGCTCCTCTTCTTCTCTCCTTGGCAGCTCGGCTGTGTCCGGACCCAACACGGCAGTGGCAAGCAGTCTGACAGTCACACATGAGTCGGCAGCAGCTCCCTTCCCGCCAGTTCGACTCAAGTCCAAGCATCCTCCGTCAAGAGAGAAGACGTGCACTCGTGATGACAAGCACTCCCACTCCAGCATCGCTGATTGGTTGATTTGTTCAGCTCCATCATAGAGGCGACTTGGAGAGCGGCCTCTATTGGAGCTTAGTATGGGCCGCAAGTGCTACCACTGGGTGGCGCTGGCTTACAAGTAGTAAACCAAAGACAAGCATCCATGTTGCGCAATCAATGGAGGGCAGCTGAACAGCTCACTGCCTCTCCATGATTGCGCAACATGCCATGGATGGATCGCTATGGTGGTGCCGGCGAGGGGGGGGGCTCGGTACATGGGGGGGCGGGGTCAACTAATAGTACACAACGCCAGCCAACTTTTTTTTTATTAATAACTCATTATTAATTATTAAAAACTTATTTTTATGATTTGACAGGGGAGGCACTGCCTCCCCTGCCTTCTATCACTGCTTTGGACGGAGGAAATGCAAGATAGTAACATGTTATTATGTGTAGATTTTATTGCACAACCCATGCCACAATGTTTTACATGTGTTGTCCAATTTACTTTATGAACCACAGGCAGGGCTCTGCGGTTCCTTGCAAAACCTTGAAGTTTTCATATACATAACAATGTCTTGTTGAAGCAATATCAATGTGGTTACTGGTTTGTCTCTACATGACAGAAATAGCAGGTTCCTTTTTTTTTTTTTTTTTTTTAAAAAGGGGAATTTCTCCAACATTGGTGTGTCCGGTCCACGGCGTCATCCTTACTTGTGGGAATATCTCTTCCCCAACAGGAAATGGCAAAGAGTCCCAGCAAAGCTGGCCATATAGTCCCTCCTAGTCTCCGCCCACCCCAGTCATTCTCTTTGCCGTTGCACAGGCAACATCTCCACGGAGATGGTTAAGAGTTTTTTGGTGTTTAAATGTAGTTTTTTTTTTTATTCTTCTATCAAGTGTTTGTTATTTTAAAATAGTGCTGGTATGTACTATTTACTCTAAAACAGAAAAGGATGAAGATTTCTGTTTGTGTGAGGAAGATGATTTTAGCAGACAGTAACTAAAATCGATTGCTGTTTCCACATAGGACTGTTGAGATGAAGTAACTTCAGTTGGGGGAAACAGTTAGCAGACTTTTCTGCTTAAGGTATGACTAGCCATATTTCTAACAAGACCATGTAATGCTGGAAGGCTGTCATTTCCCCTCATGGGGACCGGTAAGCCATTTTCTTAGTCAAACAAACTAAAGGGCTTAATATGGGCTATAAAACTGGTAGACACTTTTATGGGCTAAATCGATTGCTTTATTTGGGCATTTTATTCATGTTTATGCTGATAATTCACATTTATAAACTTGGGGAACGTTTATTAACGGCAGGCACTATGTTAGACACCTTTTCCAGTCAGGGGGCCTTCCCAGTTGTAGGCTGAGCCTCATTTTCGCGCCATTACTGCGCAGTTGTTTTTTGAGAGCAGGACATGCAGATGCATGTGTGAGGATCTGAAAGTAGCTGGAAAAGTTTCTAGAAGGCGTCACTTTGTATCGTATTCCCCTCTGGGCTTGGTTAGGTCTCAGCAAAGGCTATAGCTGGGACTGTATAGGGGTTAAATTTGTAAACGGCTCCGGTTCCGTTATTTTAAGGGTTAAAGCTCTGAAATTTGGTGTGCAATACTCTTAATGCTTTAAGACACTGTGGTGAAATGTTGGTAATTTTTGAACAATTCCTTCATACTTTTTCACATATTCAGTAATAAAGTGTTTTCTGTTTAAAATTTAAAGAGACAGTAACGGTTTTGTTTTAAAACGTTTTATGTGCTTTATTGACAAGTTTAAGCCTGTTTAACATGTCTGTGCCTTCGGATAAGCTATGTTCTATATGTATGAAAGCCAATGTGTCTCCCCATTTAAATTTGTGTGATAATTGTGCCATAGCGTCCAAACAAAGTAAGGATAGTACTGCCACAGATAATGAAATTGCCCAAGATGATTCCTCAGATGAGGGGAGTAAACATGATACTACATCATCTCCTACTGTGTCTACACCAGTTTTGCCCACGCAGGAGGCCCCTAGTACATCTAGCGCGCCAATGCTTATTACCATGCAACAATTAACGGCTGTAATGGATAACTCCATAGCAAATATTTTATCCAAAATGCCTACATATCAGAGAAAGCGCGATTGCTCTGTTTTAAACACTGTAGAGCAGGAGGGCGCTGATGATAATTGTTCTGTCATACCCTCACACCAATCTGAAGTGGCCATGAGGGAGGTTTTGTCAGATGGGGAAATTTCAGATTCAGGAAAAATTTCTCAACAAGCTGAACCTGATGTTGTGACATTTAAATTTAAATTAGAACATCTCCGCGCACTGCTTAAGGAGGTGTTATCTACTCTGGATGATTGTGACAACTTGGTCATTCCAGAGAAATTATGCAAGATGGACAAGTTCCTAGAGGTTCCGGTGCACCCCGACGCTTTTCCTATACCCAAGCGGGTGGCGGACATAGTGAATAAGGAGTGGGAAAAGCCCGGCATACCTTTTTGTTCCCCCCCCCTATATTTAAGAAATTATTTCCTATGGTCGACCCCAGAAAGGACTTATGGCAGACAGTCCCTAAGGTCGAGGGGGCAGTTTCTACTCTAAACAAACGCACTACTATTCCTATCGAGGATAGTTGTGCTTTCAAAGATCCTATGGATAAAAAATTGGAGGGTTTGCTTAAAAAGATTTTTGTACAGCAAGGTTACCTTCTACAACCCATTTCGTGCATTGTTCCTGTCACTACAGCAGCGTGGTTCTGGTTCGAGGAACTAGAAAAGTCGCTCAGTAGAGAGACTCCATATGAGGAGGTTATGGACAGAGTTCACGCACTTAAGTTGGCTAACTCTTTTATTTTAGATGCCGCTTTGCAATTAGCTAGATTAGCGGCGAAAAATTCAGGGTTTGCAATCGTGGCGCGCAGAGCGCTTTGGCTAAAGTCTTGGTCAGCGGATGTGTCAATCTGTTCGTAGTTCCCAAAAAAGAGGGAACTTTCAGACCAATTTTGGATTTGAAGATCCTAAACAAATTTCTCAGGGTACCATCGTTCAAGATGGAAACCATTCGAACGATTCTACCCACTATCCAGGAAGGTCAATTTATGACTACCGTGGATCTAAAGGATGCGTACCTACATATTCCTATCCACAAAGAACATCATCAGTTCCTAAGGTTCGCCTTTCTGGACAAACATTACCAGTTTGTGGCCCTCCCATTCGGGTTAGCCACTGCTCCAAGGATTTTCACAAAGGTACTAGGGTCCCTTCTAGCGGTTCTAAGACCGAGGGGCATTGCAGTAGTACCTTACTTGGACGACATTCTAATACAAGCGTCGTCCCTGTCAAAAGCAAAGGCTCATACAGACATCGTTCTGGCCTTTCTCAGATCACACGGATGGAAGGTGAACATAGAAAAAAGTTCTCTGTCTCCGTCAACAAGAGTTCCCTTCTTGGGAACAATAATAGATTCCTTAGAAATGAGGATTTTTCTGACAGAGGTCAGAAAGTCAAAACTTCTAAGCACTTGTCAAGTTCTTCATTCTGTTCCATGTCCTTCCATAGCGCAGTGCATGGAAGTAGTAGGGTTGATGGTTGCAGCAATGGACATAGTTCCTTTTGCACGGATTCATCTAAGACCATTACAACTGTGCATGCTCAAACAGTGGAATGGGGACTATACAGACTTGTCTCCAATGATTCAAGTAGATCAGAAGACCAGAGATTCACTCCGTTGGTGGCTGACCCTGGACCATCTATCCCAGGGAATGAGCTTCCGCAGACCAGAGTGGGTCATTGTCACGACCGACGCCAGTCTAGTGGGCTGGGGCGCGGTCTGGGAATCCCTGAAAGCTCAGAGACTATGGTCTCGGGAAGAGTCTCTTCTCCCGATAAACATTCTGGAACTAAGAGCGATCTTCAATGCTCTCAGGGCTTGGCCTCAGCTAGCAAAGGCCAGATTCATAAGATTCCAATCAGACAACATGACGACCGTTGCGTATATCAATCATCAGGGGGGAACAAGGAGTTCCCTGGCGATGAAAGAAGTGACCAAAATAATTCAATGGGCGGAGGATCACTCCTGCCACCTGTCTGCGATCCACATCCCAGGTGTGGAAAACTGGGAAGCGGATTATCTGAGTCGTCAGACATTCCATCCGGGGGAGTGGGAACTCCACCCGGAGATCTTTGCCCAACTAACTCAATTATGGGGCATTCCAGACATGGATCTGATGGCGTCTCGTCAGAACTTCAAGGTTCCTTGCTACGGGTCCAGATCCAGGGATCCCAAGGCGACTCTAGTAGATGCACTAGTAGCACCTTGGACCTTCAACCTAGCTTATGTATTTTCACCGTTTCCTCTCATTCCCAGGCTGGTAGCCAGGATCAAACAGGAGAGGGCCTCGGTGATCTTGATAGCTCCTGCGTGGCCACGCAGGACTTGGTATGCAGACCTGGTGAATATGTCATCGGTTCCACCATGGAAGCTACCTTTGATACAGGACCTTCTTGTTCAGGGTCCATTCGAACATCCAAATCTGGTCTCCCTCCAGCTGACGGCTTGGAGATTGAATACTTGATTCTATCGAAGCGTGGGTTTTCAGATTCTGTGATAGATACTCTGGTTCAGGCCAGAAAACCTGTAACTAGAAAGATTTACCATAAAATATGGAAAAGATATATCTGTTGGTGTGAATCCAAAGGATTCCCATGGAATAAAAATTCCTAAGATTCTCTCCTTTCTACAAGAAGGTTTGGAGAAAGGATTATCTGCAAGTTCTCTAAAGGGACAGATCTCTGCTTTATCTGTCTTACTACACAAAAGACTGGCAGCTGTGCCAGATGTTCAAGCATTTGTTCAGGCTCTGGTTAGGATCAAGCCTGTTTACAGACCTTTGACTCTTCCCTGGAGTCTAAATCTAGTTCTTTCAGTTCTTCAAGGGGTTCCGTTTGAACCTTTACATTCCATAGATATTAAGTTACTATCTTGGAAAGTTTTGTTTTTGGTTGCTATTTCTTCTGCTAGAAGAGTTTCAGAGTTATCTGCTCTGCAGTGTTCTCCGCCCTATCTGGTGTTCCATGCAGATAAGGTGGTTTTGCGTACTAAGCCTGGTTTTCTTCCAAAGGTTGTTTCTAACAAAAATATTAACCAGGAGATAGTTGTACCTTCTTTATGTCCGAATCCAGTTTCAAAGAAGGAACGTTTGCTACACAATTTGGACGTAGTCCGTGCTCTAAAATTCTATTTAGAGGCTACAAAAGATTTCAGACAAACATCTTCTTTGTTTGTTGTCTATTCTGGTAAAAGGAGAGGTCAAAAAGCGACTTCTACCTCTCTTTCCTTTTGGCTTAAAAGCATCATCCGATTGGCTTATGAGACTGCCAGACGGCAGCCTCCTGAAAGAATCACAGCTCACTCCACTAGGGCTGTGGCTTCCACATGGGCCTTCAAGAACGAGGCTTCTGTTGACCAGATATGTAAGGCAGCGACTTGGTCTTCACTGCACACTTTTGCCAAATTTTACAAATTTGATACTTTTGCTTCTTCGGGGGCTATTTTTGGGAGAAAGGTTTTGCAAGCCGTGGTGCCTTCCGTTTAGGTAACCTGATTTGCTCCCTCCCTTCATCCGTGTCCTAAAGCTTTGGTATTGGTTCCCACAAGTAAGGATGACGCCGTGGACCGGACACACCAATGTTGGAGAAAACAGAATTTATGTTTACCTGATAAATTACTTTCTCCAACGGTGTGTCAGGTCTGATGAATTATTTTCTCTAACTACAGTCACCACGGTACCATATGGTTTCTCCTATATATTTCCTCCTGTCCGTCGGTCGAATGACTGGGGTGGGCGGAGCCTAGGAGGGACTATATGGCCAGCTTTGCTGGGACTCTTTGCCATTTGGGAAGAGATATTCCCACAAGTAAGGATGACGCCGTGGACCGGACACACCGTTGGAGAAAGTAATTTATCAGGTAAACATAAATTCTGTTTTTTGTTTAAATAACTCAGCATGTTAATGCACTATGGCTGAGCTCTGTAGCAACTTGAGTTGCAGGTTTGATCCCAGGTAAGGTGCACTCAGTTTTTCATCCTTTAGAGGTCGATAGACTGAGCAGCACATTGAGACCCTTACGGGCGATTAGCCGCGCTTACAAGAACCCATACATACATACAAGCTATGTTTACTTTCAGGCAAACAGTGTGTTAGTTACACTGATTTTATAAAAATGTGGCTGTTTTTGTTGTTTTCAATCATCCTTTGTATGGGATGGTTCAAACTTTCACTAGAATGAGTTTCTTTCAGAATTAAAAAGACATTTCCGTCCTATTCTGAGTGCATTGTATTCAATAAATTATAACTGAGCACTAAAGCATAGGGTTAATTTTCCAAATTCAAGGAAAATCGTTTCCTATGGTCAAATTTATTTTTGCCCTTTGACAATTGCTACATATTCCAGCCAAGCCCACCTGGAGACCCAACCAGGCTTGGAACAAGGGTAACCAAAACACCATTAAGGGACGGCCCCCTTGATCCGGGACCGGATCTAGTAGGGGGCAGACTTTCTCTCTTTGTCCAGGATTGGATAAGAGACGTTCAGGACCCCTGGACACTGGAGATTGTGTCTCAAGGGTATCAGCTGGAGTTCAAAAATTCCTTCCCAAGGGGAGGGTTTTCTTCTTTCACGATTGTCTGTAGACCAGATAAAAAGAGAGGCGTTCTTATGTTGTGTAAAAGACCTCTCTACTATGGGAGTAATTTGTCCCATTCCCATACAGGAACAGGGGCAGGGGTTTTACTCAACTCTTTTCTCCTGTTAAGTGTAGTCAGTCCACGGGTCATCCATTACTTATGGGATTATATCTCCTCCCTAACAGGAAGTGCAAGAGGATCACCCAAGCAGAGCTGCTATATAGCTCCTCCCCTCTACGTCATACCCAGTCATTCTCTTGCACCTAACTAATAGATAGGACGTGTGAGAGGACTGTGGTTGTTAAACTTAGTTTTTATTTCTTCAATGAAAAGTTTGTTATTTTAAACAGCACCGGAGTGTGTTGTTCTTTCTCAGGCAGCATTAGAAGAAGAATCTACCTGAGTTTGTGTATGATCTTAGCGGTCGTAACTAAGATCCATTTGCTGTTCTCGGCCATTCTGAGGAGTGAGGTAACTTCAGAACAGGGGACAGCGGGCAGGGTTCACCTGCAAGGAGGTATGTTGCAGTATATTATTTTCTAAGGAATGGAATTGACTGAGAAAATACTGCTGATACCGATGTAATGTAAGTGCAGCCTTAAATGCAGTAGTAGTGACTGGTATCAGGCTGATATGTATGTATGTTTACACTGAGGTATTTCTAGGGAATGGAATTTCATTAAGAAAATACTGTATACATTTAACTTATATTTGAGCCTCCACTGCAGTGAAAGCGACTAGCAGCAGGCTTATTAATAACATTTAATAATTTTATATTTAAACGTTTACTGGCATGTTAATCGTTTTTCTCTGAGGTACTTGGTGATAAAACTTTATGGGCATTATTTTTCCACATGGCTGTCGTTTGTTTATGAATAAAATCAGTTTACTGAGCTTCCCCACTGTTGTATTATGAGTGGGAGGGGCATATTTTGGCGCTTTATTGCGCAGTAAAAATTCAGTCACAGTCTTCCTATTTCTTCCTCCATGATCCAGGACGTCTCTACAGAGCCCAGGGGTCTCCAAAACTAGTTTTGAGGGAGGTAATCACTCACAGCAGACCTGTGAGACTGTGTTTTGACTGTGATAAAAACGCTTATATTAAATTGTTATCCGTTTTTGGGTGCTAAGGGGTTAATCATCCATTTGCTGGTGGGTGCAATCCTTTTGCTAACTTAATGCATTTACTGTGAAAATTTGGTTGCTATAACTAATTTGGTTCATTGTTATTTCAACTGTGACAGTTTTTTTGTGCTTCTTAAAGGCACAGTGACGTTTTTTATATTGCTTGTAAATTTATTTCAAAAGTATTTTCCAAGCTTGCTAGTCTAATTGCTAGTTTGTTTAAACATGTCTGACACAGAGGAATCTCTTTGTGCAATATGTTTAAAGGCCAATGTGGAGCCCAATAGAAATTTGTGTACTAATTGCATTGATGCTACTTTAAATAAAAGCCAATCTGTACATGTAAAGAAAATTTCACCAGACAACGAGGGGGAAGTTATGCCGACTAACTCTCCTCACATGTCAGTACCTTCGTCTCCCGCTCAGGAGGTGCGTGATATTGTGGCGCCAAGTACATCAGGGCGGCCCATACAAATCACTTTGCAAGACATGGCTAATGTTATGACTGAAGTATTATCTAAATTGCCAGAATTTAGGGGTAAACGCGACCACTCTGGGGTGAGAACAGAGTGCGCTGATAATAATAGAGCCATGTCTGATACTGCGTCACAATTTGCAGAACATGAGGACGGAGAGCTTCATTCTGTGGGTGACGAATCTGATCCAAGTAAACTGGACTCAGACATTTCAAATTTTAAATTTAAGCTTGAGAACCTCCGTGTTTTACTAGGGGAGGTTTTAGCGGCTCTGAATGATTGTAACACGGTTGCAATTCCAGAGAAATTATGTAGGCTGGATAGATACTATGCGGTACCGGTGTGTACTGATGTATTTCCTATACCTAAGAGGCTTACAGAAATTATTAACAAGGAGTGGGATAGACCCGGTGTGCCTTTTTCCTCTCCTCCTATATTTAGAAAAATGTTTCCAATAGACGCCACCACACAGGACTTATGGCAGAAGGTCCCTAAGGTGGAGGGAGCAGTTTCTACTCTGGCTAAGCGCACCACTATCCCGGTGGAGGATAGCTGTGCTTTTTCAGATCCAATGGATAAAAAGTTAGAGGGTTACCTTAAGAAAATGTTTGTTCAACAAGGTTTTATATTACAACCCCTTGCATGCATTGCGCCTGTCACGGCTGCGGCGGCATTCTGGTTTGAGTCTCTGGAAGAGACCGTTAGCTCAGCTCCATTGGATGAGATTATAGACAAGCTTAAAGTCCTTAAGCTAGCTAATTCATTTATTTCTGATGCCGTAGTACATTTAACTAAGCTTACGGCTAAGAACTCCGGATTCGCCATTCAAGCGCGTAGAGCGCTGTGGCTTAAATCCTGGTCAGCCGATGTGACTTCTAAATCTAAATTGCTTAACATACCTTTCAAAGGGCAGACATTATTCGGGCCCGGTTTGAAAGAAATTATCGCTGACATTACTGGAGGTAAGGGCCATGCCCTGCCTCAAGACAGGGCCAAACCAAGGGCTAAACAGTCTAATTTTCGTGCCTTTCGTAACTTCAAGGCAGGAGCAGCATCAACTTCCTCCGCTCCAAAACAGGAAGGAACTGTTGCTCGCTACAGACAGGGCTGGAAACCTAACCAGTCCTGGAACAAGGGCAAGCAGGCCAGAAAGCCTGCTTCTGCCCCTAAGACAGCATGAAGTGAGGGCCCCCGATCCGGAAACGGATCTAGTGGGGGGCAGACTTTCTCTCTTCGCCCAGGCTTGGGCAAGAGATGTCCAGGATCCCTGGGCGTTAGAGATCATATCTCAGGGATATCTTCTGGACTTCAAAGCTTCTCCTCCAAAAGGGAGATTTCATCTTTCAAGGTTGTCAGCAAACCAGATAAAGAAAGAGGCGTTTCTACGCTGTGTACAAGACCTTTTACTAATGGGAGTGATCCACCCAGTTCCGCGGTTGGAACACGGACAAGGGTTTTACTCAAATCTGTTTGTGGTTCCCAAAAAAGAGGGAACCTTCAGACCAATTTTGGACTTAAAGATCCTAAACAAATTCCTAAGAGTTCCATCGTTCAAAATGGAAACTATTCGGACAATCTTACCTATGATCCAAAAGGGTCAGTACATGACCACAGTGGATTTAAAGGATGCCTACCTTCACATACCGATTCACAAGGATCATTATCGGTACCTAAGGTTTGCCTTCCTAAACAGGCATTACCAGTTTGTAGCTCTTACCAGTTTGTTAGCTACGGCCCCAAGAATCTTTACAAAGGTTCTGGGCTCTCTTCTGGTGGTACTAAGACCGCGAGGAATAGCGGTAGCTCCGTACCTAGACGACATTCTGATACAAGCGTCAAGTTTCCAAACTGCCAAGTCTCATACAGAGTTAGTTCTGGCATTTCTAAGGTCGCATGGGTGGAAGGTGAACGTAGAAAAGAGTTCTCTATTGCCACTCACAAGAGTTCCCTTCTTGGGGACTCTTATAGATTCTGTAGAAATGAAAATTTACCTGACAGAGGACAGGTTAACAAAACTTCTAAATGCTTGCCGTGTCCTTCATTCCATTCAACACCCGTCAGTGGCTCAATGCATGGAGGTAATCGGCTTAATGGTAGCGGCAATGGACATAGTACCTTTTGCACGCCTGCATCTCAGACCACTGCAATTGTGCATGCTAAGTCAGTGGAATGGGGATTACTCAGATTTGTCCCCTATGCTGACTCTGGATCAAGAGACCAGAGATTCTCTTCTATGGTGGCTTTCTCGGCCACATCTGTCCAGGGGGATGCCCTTCAGCAGGCCAGATTGGACGATTGTAACAACAGACGCCAGCCTGCTAGGTTGGGGCGCTGTCTGGAATTCCCTGAAGGCTCAGGGATCATGGACTCAGGAGGAGAGACTCCTTCCAATAAACATTCTGGAATTAAGAGCAGTTTTCAATGCCCTTCTGGCTTGGCCTCAGTTAGCAACTCTGAGGTTCATCAGGTTTCAGTCGGACAACATCACGACTGTGGCTTACATCAACCATCAGGGAGGGACAAGGAGTTCCCTAGCGATGATGGAAGTCTCAAAGATAATTCGCTGGGCAGAGTCTCACTCTTGCCACCTGTCAGCGATCCACATCCCAGGCGTGGAGAACTGGGAGGCGGATTTCCTAAGTCGTCAGACTTTTCATCCGGGGGAGTGGGAACTTCATCCGGAGGTATTTGCCCAACTGCTTCGGTGTTGGGGCAAACCAGATCTGGATCTCATGGCGTCTCGCCAGAACGCCAAGCTTCCTTGTTACGGATCCAGGTCCAGGGACCCGGGAGCGGTCCTGATAGATGCTCTGACAGCACCTTGGGTCTTCAACATGGCTTATGTGTTTCCACCCTTCCCGATACTTCCTCGATTGATTGCCAGGATCAAACAGGAGAGAGCATCAGTGATTCTAATAGCGCCTGCGTGGCCACGCAGGACCTGGTATGCAGATCTAGTGGACATGTCGTCCTGTCCACCATGGTCTCTGCCTCTGAGACAGGACCTTCTGATTCAGGGTCCTTTCAAACATCCAAATCTAATTTCTCTGAGGCTGACTGCATGGAGATTGAACGCTTGATTCTATCAAAGCGTGGATTCTCGGAGTCAGTGATTAATACCTTAATACAGGCTAGGAAACCTGTTACCAGGAAAATTTACCATAAAATATGGCGTAAATACTTGCATTGGTGCGAATCCAAGAGTTACTCATGGAGTAAGGTTAGGATTCCTAGGATATTGTCTTTTCTACAAGAAGGTTTAGAAAAGGGTTTATCTGCTAGTTCGTTAAAGGGACAGATCTCAGCTCTGTCCATCCTTTTACACAAACGTCTGTCAGAAGTTCCAGACGTTCAGGCTTTTTGTCAGGCTTTGGCCAGGATTAAGCCTGTGTTTAAAACTGTTGCTCGGCCGTGGAGCTTAAACTTAGTTCTTAACGTTTTACAGGGTGTTCCGTTTGAACCCCTTCATTCCATTGATATCAAGCTGTTATCTTGGAAAGTTCTGTTTTTAATGGCTATTTCCTCGGCTCGAAGAGTCTCTGAGTTATCGGCCTTACATTGTGATTCTCCTTATCTGATTTTTCATTCAGACAAGGTAGTTCTGCGTACTAAACCTGGGTTCTTACCTAAGGTAGTCACTAACAGGAATATAAATCAAGAGATTGTTGTTCCATCATTGTGTCCTAACCCTTCTTCAAAGAAGGAACGACTTCTGCACAATCTGGACGTCGTCCGTGCCCTGAAATTTTATTTGCTGGCAACTAAAGATTTTCGCCAAACTTCTTCCCTGTTTGTCGTTTATTCTGGACAGAGGAGAGGTCAAAAAGCTTCGGCTACCTCTCTCTCTTTCTGGCTTCGTAGCATAATACGTTTAGCCTATGAGACTGCTGGACAGCAGCCTCCTGAAAGAATTACAGCTCATTCTACTAGAGCTGTGGCTTCCACTTGGGCCTTTAAAAATGAGGCCTCTGTTGAACAGATTTGCAAGGCTGCAACTTGACAACTTCACACCTTTTCGAAATTTTACAAATTTGACACTTTTGCTTCTTCGGAGGCTGTTTTTGGGAGAAAGGTTCTTCAGGCAGTGGTTCCTTCCGTGTAAAGATCGTGCCTGTCCCTCCCGTCATCCGTGTACTTTTAGCTTTGGTATTGGTATCCCATAAGTAATGGATGACCCGTGGACTGACTACACTTAACAGGAGAAAACAAAATTTATGCTTACCTGATAAATTCCTTTCTCCTGTAGTGTAGTCAGTCCACGGCCCGCCCTGTTTTTACGGCAGGTCTAAATTTTAAATTAAACTCCAGTCACCACTGCACCCTATAGTTTCTCCTTTCTCGTTGGTTTGGTCGAATGACTGGGTATGACGTAGAGGGGAGGAGCTATATAGCAGCTCTGCTTGGGTGATCCTCTTGCACTTCCTGTTAGGGAGGAGATATAATCCCATAAGTAATGGATGACCCGTGGACTGACTACACTACAGGAGAAAGGAATTTATCAGGTAAGCATAAATTTTGTTTTTGTGGTTCCCAAAAAAGAGGGAACGTTCCGACCCACTTTAGATCTCAAGAGTCTAGACAAGTTTCTCAGAGTTCCATCCTTCAAGATTCGGACAATTCTTCCATTGATCCAGGAGGGTCAATATATGACTACCGTGGACTTGAAGGATGCATATCTTCATATCCCTATCCACAAAGATCATCACCAGTTCTAAGGTTTGCCTTCCTGGACAAACATTTTCAGTTCGTGGCTCTTCCTTTCAGGCTGGCCACGGCACCCAGGATCTTCACGAAAGTTCTAAGGTCTCTGCTAGCAGTTCTCAGACTGCAGGGAATTGCAGTGGCGCCTTATCTGGATGATATTCTGATCCAGGCGTCGTCTTATCAGCTGACAGAGTCTCATACCGACATGGTTCTATCCTTCCTAAGGACTCACGGGTGGAAGGTGAATCTAGAAAACAGGTTCACTAATTCCACAGACAAGGGTTCCTTTCGTAGGAACTCTAATAGACTTTATATCCATGAAATCCTTCTTGACGGAAGTCATACAGTTAAAGATTCTAAATTCATGCCGAGCCCTTCAGTCCAATCCTCGGCCATCAGTGGCTCAGTGCATGGAGGTAATTGGATTGGTGGTGGCGGCAATAGATATCATTCCGTTTGCTCGTTTTCATCTCAGACTTCTACAACTGAGCATGCTCAGGCAGGGGAATGGAGATTATGCAAATTTGTCTCCTCAGATAGACCTGGATCAGGAGACAAGAGAGACTCTCTTCTTTGGTGGTTGTCGCTGGATCTTCTGTCCCAGGGGACATGTTTCAGAATAGGGAGCTGACCAAATCCCTCCCCTTTGGTTAATGCATGCCACCCAGCCCAGGTGTGTTCCAGATAATGTAATTGTGATATACTTAATAAGCTAGAAAGCTTCACACTGTGTAGACATGACTTGCTGCAGTGTGGAAACTGGTTAGTGTTAGGACCAGTCTACTATGGGACACCTTGTAAGTGGGGACTGGCTTAGCAGGATATGATAATATTGTGTGACTAAAATCCCATTTCATTTAAAGGCATTTTTTACAGGCAAAACATAAGTCAAAACATATAAGTCAATATTATTGCGAGATGTTAATCACAATTTTATTTGAACTATGTAAGTATATTTAGCAGATAGAAGTATAATTTTTTTTGTAGCTCAAATATAAGCCAATATTATTGCAAGATGTTTATCCCAATCTTATTAGAAGCTATGTAAGTATATTTGGCAGACAGAAGCATATACAAATATGCCATGAAAGAGTGGACTTAAGTGGTTGGATGTGCACCAATACTTTTTGTTGTTTTGTAATTGTTTTGGTCACTTTGGTAGCACTCCCACAATATGTGTGTTAAGATTAAGTCCTTTTGTGGTGTGCTTAACCAAAAAACCCCTTTGTTGGGTTTTAGGAAGACCCTCATGGGTGATAGTGACAACGGGCGCCAGTCTACTAGGATGGGGTGCAGTCTGGAATTCCCTGAAGGCTCAGGGTGTGTGGACTCGGTAAGAGTCTCTACTTCCGATCAATATTCTGGAATTGAGAGCAATATTCAATGCGCTTCGGGCTTGACCTCAGTTGGCTTCGGCAAAATTCATCCGATTTCAGTCGGACAACATCACGACTGTGGCTTACATCAATCATCAGGGAGGAACAAGGAGTTCCTTAGCGATGACAGAAGTATCCAAGATAATTCGGTGGGCGGTGGCTCACTCTTGTTATCTGTCAGCAATCTACATCCCAGGAGTAGACATCTGGGAAGCGGATTTTTGAGCAGACAGATGTTTCATCCGGGGGAGTGGGAACTCCACCCGGAGATCTTTGCTGCTCTGATTCTCAGATGGGGCAGACCGGAGCTGGATCACATGGCGTCTCGTCAGAATACCAAGCTCCCGAGATACGGATCCAGGTCCAGGGATCCTCAGGCCAAACAGATAGATGCCTTGGCAGTGCCTTGGTCGTTTAACCTAGCTTATGTGTTCCCTCCATTTGCTCTCCTTCCCTGGGTGATTGCTCGAGTCAAACAGTAGAGGGCTTCAGTGATTCTCATCGCTCCTGCGTGGCCTTGCAGGATTTGGTATGCCGATCTGATGGACATGTAATCTTTGCCACCGTGGAAGCTTCCATTGAGGCAGGACCTTCTCATTCAGGGATCCTTCCATCATCCGAATCTAATTTTTGTGAAGCTGACTGCTTGGAGATTGAACGATTGATTTTATCTAAGCGGGGGTTCTCTGATGTGGTCATTGATACCTTGATTCAGGCACGCTAGCCTGTTACTAGAAAGATTTACCATAAGATATGGCGTAATTATCTTTATTGGTGCGAATCCAGGGCTACTCATGGAGTAGGGTTAGGATTCCCAGGATTTTATCTTTTCCCAAGAAGGATTGGAGAATGGGTTATCAGCAAGTGCCTTAAAAGGACAGAGTTCTGTTTTGTCTATTTTACTACACAAGCGTCTGGCAGATGTTCAATCTTTTTGTCAGGCTCTGACTAGGATCATAGAGAATACCAATTGCTGTACGCAATTGAAAGAGTGTACTTGGATAGCACTCAACAGCACTGGTTGAATACTAGCTTGTAATACCATAGGTAAAGAAGCCCAAAAGAAGGCGGATTTAAAACTTAACTTTTAATATAAATGTTAAAAATGAAAATTTAAAAAATTCAGTCAGTGTGACAGAAAACGAAGTGATTCAAGGGGAGGATGGTACCTCCAGGATCACAATGTATCTAATGTGAAGACCCCGGTATGATCTCCAGAAATTGTACCATCAATCAAAAAGGGGTTGCACATATGCACTGTATTATTCAGGTTATTTTGGACATATGTCACAGTCAAAATGTGGTTACCCCTATTGTTGCTCTATATCTGAAAACGGGGGTATCTGTAGTAATATGATACCACTGTGTAGGTTATGTGGTACAATTCCCTATAGGCGATGCGTGTGAGTGATAATAATCACTTATTGGGTGCCTGGGTTGGGAGTACCCCTTGTAATTTTCTGGATATCAATAGTATCCTATGCGGTTCACCACAAGGTATCTCCCCACTATTATAGAGCTTCTGAGTGTATTAGCATAGTTCTTGTTGATACCTAGATAGATTATAGTGATTGGAATGGTGTAATACCACGCTCTTGTATTGTAAATTCCCCTGTAATAATCCTGTGTGACAGTTGGACTACCTGGTGTATGACTAGGTCTTAAGAGCCGCCAATATTTAAAAAAATGTAAATAGATTTTGGGTAATACCCCTATGAAAAATAGCGTAATTCACTCTTATCTGGTGGCCCGCAAGTATTAAGAATTAAATACACCTATATAATGTAGTCCAGGATTACAAATATAGTACCTCCAGACATCATTTCTCTATGCATGGCAAAAACAAATGTGTCATGAACATTACCTCTTTAGAAACCATCCCTGCTGTTAGCTTTCAGAATAGAATGACCAAGTTACGCCAGAGGGAAACCTTTTGGATATATAAATTCAAAACTTTATACCCTGAAGGTCTCAATGAAGTCATAGACTCTGCTGCCTTTTAATTTACCCCATTGCCTATATCATTATTTTCATATACATATCCACTCTTCCACACATATTCCTTCACTATCTCACTTATATCCTTTATGTTTCACATATCCTTTATGTTTCACATATTTATATGCACTGATATCATACACTCAGTATACATAGAGTATATATAAACTTTCTTTTTTCAATATCACTATTCATATATTTTCACATTTCTTCACACACACTCCTTCACTTCAACACATATACCCCCCATTTCACATATGCACACTTTTGGACTTATATCATTCACTTATCATTCATATAGTTATACACATATTTCTAATATTCCTCTTTTTTTCCCCCTGCACACCCTTTCGCATCACACCCTCTCTTATCATATTCACTATAGTTATATATAGTTTCCCAATATACCATCAGACACTTAGACACATATAGCTCCTTTTTTCATGTTAGTATACAACATCACTATACATTTTTATATATATTTATTAGTTTAAATCAATATTATCCTTGGTTTATTATATTCCTTGGTTAATTGTTATTATCACTTATATTCCCGATATACCAATTTTTTTATATTAGTTTAGCTCAATTTCAACATATTCCCTATATATTAGAACATTATAACATCTTTCCCATGTTAAACACATTATTTACATCACTACATTGTTATTTTACTTATTCCACATATATGAACTCTTATCATATTATTGTACAACGGGCCTTAGACCCACCGGTTTTACATCACATTACAGTAGACGCATCAACACACAGATTTCATTATTTTTTATTTATATCCTTTTATTTCGCATACCACATCATCCCATAATACTACTCTTCTATCAATTTCGCACATCACATTATCCCTTAATACTACCAATGTTTTGTTTCTCTCACGACTATTTGCAAACAAAGATCATCATCATGCACACCCATTATATGTAAATTCACGTCATCAGACACACCCCTTATCATATATATGTAGGATTTATATAGCGCCCATCAGATAGATTCAGAGAACGATATCACATCACTTTATAGCTGTATGCATTCAATTGAGTTAATATATACGTATAATTATAGTTTGTATCCCATTACAGATAGATCGACATTGAGTTTTATTTCAGAGCCCGCATTAATGTTCTAAATATATAAATAGTTCCATGATCAAATGTGCAAATTATCTCATCCCACAAACTTAGGTTATCATGGTAATAATGATATATCATTTCTTTTATTTATATTTTTCCCTTTAAAATTGAGAAACTTTCGATGCACTAAATTTAGAAAGATCTTATGTGGATCGCAGACAGAGCATTTCTATTGGTTGAGCCTGACACACCTTTCCTATTAGGTGCAAACCAGGCTTTTTTGTAAATCGGATAACATACAGAGCATTTCTATTGGTTTAGCCTGACACACCTCTCCGATTAAGTGCATACCATTTACTTTTAAAATCGGGATATACCCTTCACTGTCCATAGAATGTTATTAAATTGAAAATGGGCTTTTTGATTTATAGATATTTTACACATACTTGATAGTACTATAACGAATATCACATACTAACGCCGACACGTAGGGATAAGAGGATCATAGTTCACAATGTTTAGGATAGACATATGTTTCTAAATGTATATTACTAATTGTTATAACCTTATGATACATCTATTTAGTATCACATTGCATTTGTTATTGTTTATTAGAATTTAAGAAACTACCTTTTTATATTTCTGACATGTTGTCAGGAATTAACGTGTGTAATTAGTGCAGCACCTGTATAATGTGATTCAGCTGTCATACATTTAGCGTGCACCGGTATATATGAAGGAGACTCCAGTTTTGTCAGTATCATTTGCCTGAGGAAAAAGCGCGGTTAGCGCTTAGAAACGCGTAGCATTATTCACACAGATTCACTGTTTGATCTGTGTTTGTTTTTATCATTTTATTAAATATATTTGTATATATTTTTACACTGGAGTCCTTCCTTTCTTTCTTCTGACATCCATCAACAGCTCACCTGGAGTCCATTTCCAACTGCAGCAGCCTAGCCTGGGTACAAATGTGCACTAGGTCACCATAATATACCTAGTATGCTCCATTTGCACTAAAGTGTGCAACACAATTTGTGAGTATTCCTTTGTTACCACAAGTTGATATTTACTTATCTCCACCATTGATTTGCACTAGGGGTCGCCCTCTTTTTTTCTATATATTTACAAACTACAGATTTCCACTCTGACTCTGGGAGGAGCAGCCACTGCATAGTGCACAGTTTGCTGGGACACTGTGAAGTTCCCAGACCGCTCTTCTAGGCATTATCTCTGCCTTTTTATATTGTGAGTATGTTTTTTGTTCTTTATTGCTCACCTGTGATCTATTGGCTACACTAGGAGGCGCCCTTTTTCTTTGCTTTGTCAGTCCAGGATTATTGCCCCAATTGTGGAAATATTGGGATCCTCAACGTTTTTAACACTGTTCTAATAGTATAGTTCCACTATATAGTGAATATATACAATTGAAGGAGCCTGTATTACCATCAATAATAGCTGATGCCTAGTGTTTCTCTTATCAGTTGAGAAACAATCTAATGTATAACTCAGTGGGTGTGTTAATGTTATTTCACATAAATATCCAGGCTATAGCTAATTGTACCCCACTTTTGAGTTTAACACGATTGGGAGCCCAATATATAATCAACTAGTATGTTGTTGGGTATTATTATATAATAGTATCAAGGAGATGCTTTGGTGTGAAATACTTTGCCTAGTACGAGAATGCTTTAGAGAAAATACACAATGAATTGACCCCAATCTAAGTTGTTTATTACAATTATAGAATAGTCAGGGTGTGATTTTCCTTGAAACTGTATATATTCTGAAACCGCCGTTCATGAAATACTATTGGTTTACTTATATAAATCAGATTTTTTATATGTGGTCATATTCTGTTCATACATGCTGGGTAAGCAGCGTAAATAATGACCCGGTAAAGTAGTCAACTAATATATCTTATATATAGCTTTGTGTATCTAAAATTCTCTTTAAGTGGATATTCGAGATTAGTCTAGCGGTCTGTGCTGTTTTCACTGTTTAGTCCCGTATGGTATTGTTTGCACAGTGATATCGCTAGGAGAGAAAAAGACCCGGGTAGTTGAATAGATATAATTTGTTTTCCCCAATTTATTGTCCTGATGTTACCCTCTATTTGTAGCTAGCGGTATCGCTATCTTATTATTGGGAAAAATTCTGATCTCCACTCCTCAAGTATATCTATTCAAGGTAAAAACGCTACTAGTGTAACGGTTAGTGGGATACTTGAAAAAATGTAATATCGCTAGGAGAGAAAAACCAGGGTAGTTAAATTGATATAATTCGTTCTCCCCAATTTTTTGTCCTGATGTTACCCTCTATTTGTAGCTAGCGGTATCGCTATCTTGTTATTGAGGAAAATTCTGATTTCCACTCCTCAAGTATATCTATTCAAGGTACAGACGCTACTAATGTAACGGTTAGTGGGATACTTGAAAAATGTAAATTGATTTGGCGGTACTCGGCTCTAGTACATCTCATCCAGGCACTCTCACATACATACCGGTTTTAAATTAAAACATTCGTTCTACAAGTCACACTGCTGTTAGGTTAAAAAGGAGAGGTAATCTCCAGCTGCCCTGACATGTTTTACCAAAAACGGCTTTGGCAAAGGTGGGGCGCCGGCCATTCTTTGAGCTTTTTATTGGCTGTCCTGTGGGAGGCTCGTCTCCCTCTACTGTCCTAATTGGTTCCTCACTTCTTTCATTCTATTGGTGAAGAAGGGGGTGTGTATCATCGTCACTACCTAATTCTGAACCAACCAATTGTTGAAGAAAGATTTGTATCTCGCTTTTGTACATTCATAATATCAGGCTTAAATTATGGGGATGAGATGAAGATATATCACCTAATATATTAAAATCAGGGAGTATTCTGTTTTTTTATTTAAATCCGCTGCGTAAATGAACATATTTGCATTATGATACTTTGTATGCACAGCTATTTAAGAATTAGAGGAAAAAAGGGGATGATTTTAATAAGTGGAAATGTAAGAAAAGTAAGAGCGTGGTATTACACCATTCCAGTCACTATAATCTACCTAGGTATCAACAAGAACTATGCTAATACACTCAGAAGCTCTATAATAGTGGGGAGATACCTTGTGGTGAACCGCATAGGATACTATTGATATCCAGAAAATTACAAGGGGTACTCCCAACCCATGCACCCAATAAGTGATTATTATCACTCACATGCATCGCCTATAGGGAATTGTACCACATAACCTATACGGTGGTATCATATTACTACAGATACCCCCGTTTTCAGATATAGAGCAACAATAGGGGTAAACACATTTTGACTGTGACTGATGGTACAATTTCTGGAGATCATACCGGGATCTTCACATTAGATACATTGTGATCCGGGAGGTACCATCCTCCCCTTGAATCACTTTGTTTTCTGTCACACTGACTGAATTTTTTAAATTTAAATTTCTCCAACATAGGTGTGTCCGGTCCACGGCGTCATCCTTACTTGTGGTATATTCTCTTCCCCAACAGGAAATGGCAAAGAGCCCAGCAAAGCTGGTCACATGATCCCTCCTAGGCTCCGCCTTCCCCAGTCATTCTCTTTGCCGTTGCACAGGCAACATCTCCACGGAGATGGCTCAGAGTTTTTTGGTGTTTAAATGTAGTTTTTATTCTTCTATCAAGAGTTTGTTATTTTAAAATAGTGCTGGTATGTACTATTTACTCTGAAACAGAAAAGAGATGAAGATTTCTGTTTGTAAGAGGAAAATGATTTTAGCAACCGTTACTAAAATCGATGGCTGTTTCCACACAGGACTGTTGAGAGGAATTAACTTCAGTTGGGGGAAACAGTGAGCAGACTTTGGCTGCTTGAGGTATGACACATTTCTAACAAGACTTGGTAATGCTGGAAGCTGTCATTTTCCCTATGGGATCCGGTAAGCCATTTTCTTAATTTTCAATATAAGAATAAAAGGGCTTCACAAGGGCTTTAAAGACTGGTAGACATTTTTCTGGGCCAAAACGATTACTTTATAAGCATATTTAATGGTTTATAACTTTGGAGAGTTATTTTAATCTTGGGAATTTTATTAAAAAAACGGCAGGCACTGTATTGGACACCTTTTTCACTGGGGGCCTTTTCTAGTCATAGGCAGAGCCTCATTTTCGCGCCACTAATGCGCAGTTGTTTTTGAGAAGCAAGGCATGCAGATGCATGTGTGAGGAGCTCAGATCCACTGAAAAAGCTTATTGAAGGCGTCATTTGGTATCGTATTCCCCTCTGGGCTTGGTTGGGTCTCAGCAAAGCAGATACCAGGGACTGTATAGGGGTTAAATGTAAAAACGGCTCCGGTTCCGTTATTTTAAGAGTTAAAGCTTTCAAATTTGGTGTGCAATACGTTTAAGGCTTTATGACACTGTGGTGAAATTTTGGTGAATTTTGAACATTTCCTTCATACTTTTGCGTATATTCAGTAAAAAAGTGTGTTCAGTTTAAAATTTAAAGAGACAGTAACGGTTTTATTTTAAAACGTTTTTTTGTGCTTTGTTATCAAGTTTATGCCTATTAACATGTCTGAACTATCAGATAGACGATGTTCTGTATGTTCGGAAGCCAAGGTTCCTCTCCATTTAAATATATGTGATGAATGTGACAAACAAAGTAGGGACAATGATGCCACTGATAATAATGTTGCCCAAAATGATTCCTTAAGTGAGGGGAGTAAGCATGGTACTGCATCATCTCCTTCTATGTCTACACCAGTCTTGCCCACTCAGGAGGTCCCTAGTGAATCTAGTGCGCCAATCCTCCTTACTATGCAACAATTAACGGCTGTAATGGATAATTCTATTAAAAACATTTTAGCCAAAATGCCCACTTATCAGCGAAAGCGCGACTGCTCTGTTTTAGATACTGAAGAGCATGAGGACGCTGATGATAATGGTTCTGACATGCCCTTACACCAGTCTGAAGGGGCTAGGGAGGTTTTGTCTGAGGGAGAAATTTCAGATTCAGGAAAAATTTCTCAACAAGCTGAACCTGACGTTATTACATTTAAATTTAAATTGGAACATCTCCGCGCTCTGCTTAAGGAGGTGTTATCTACTCTGGATGATTGTGACAATTTGGTCATTCCAGAGAAATTATGTAAGATGGACAGGTTCCTAGAGGTCCCGGTGCCCCCCGAAGCTTTTCCTATACCCAAGCGGGTGGCGGACATTGTAAATAAAGAATGGGAAAGGCCCGGCATACCTTTTGTCCCTCCCCCTATATTTAAGAAATTATTTCCTATGGTCGACCCCAGGAAGGACTTATGGCAGACAGTCCCCAAGGTCGAGGGGGCGGTTTCTACTCTAAACAAACGCACCACTATCCCTATAGAAGATAGTTGTGCTTTCAAAGATCCTATGGATAAAAAATTAGAGGGTTTGCTTAAAAAGATGTTTGTTCAGCAAGGTTACCTTCTACAACCAATTTCATGCATTGTTCCTGTCACTACAGCAGCGTGTTTCTGGTTCGAGGAACTAGAAAAGTCGCTCAATCAAGCATCCTCTTATGAGGAGGTTATGGACAGAGTTCAAGCACTTAAGTTGGCTAACTCTTTTACCTTAGACGCCACTTTGCAATTAGCTAGATTAGCGGCGAAAAATTCAGGTTTTGCTATTGTGGCGCGCAGAGCGCTTTGGCTGAAGTCTTGGTCAGCGGATGTGTCCTCCAAGAACAGATTGCTTAACATCCCTTTCAAGGGGAAAACGCTGTTTGGCCCTGACTTGAAAGAGATTATTTCAGACATCACTGGGGGAAAGGGCCACGCCCTTCCTCAGGATAGGTCTTTTAAGGCTAAAAATAAAACAAATTTTCGTCCCTTTCGCAGAAACGGACCAGCCTCGAATTCTACATCCTCTAAGCAAGAGGGTAATTCTTCTCAAACCAAGCCAGCCTGGAGACCGATGCAAGGCTGGAACAAAGGTAAGCAGGCCAAGAAGCCCGCTACCGCTACCAAGACAGCATGAGATGCTGGCCCCCGATCCGGGACCGGATCTGGTGGGGGGCAGACTCTCTCTCTTCGCTCAGGCTTGGGCAAGAGATGTTCAGGATCCTTGGGCGCTAGAAATAGTTTCTCAAGGTTATCTCCTGGAATTCAAGGAACTACCCCCAAGGGGAAGGTTCCACAGGTCTCAATTGTCTTCAGACCAAATAAAAAGACAGGCATTCTTACATTGTGTAGAAGACCTGTTAAAAATGGGAGTGATTCATCCTGTTCCATTAGGAGAACAAGGGATGGGGTTTTACTCCAATCTGTTCATAGTTCCCAAAAAAGAGGGAACATTCAGGCCAATTTTGGATCTCAAGATCCTAAACAAATTTCTCAAGGTCCCATCGTTCAAGATGGAAACCATTCGGACAATTCTTCCTACCATCCAGGAAGGTCAATTCATGACCACGGTGGATTTAAAGGATGCATATCTACATATTCCTATCCACAAGGAACATCATCGGTTCCTAAGATTCGCCTTTCTGGACAAGCATTACCAGTTTGTGGCACTTCCATTCGGACTAGCCACTGCTCCAAGAATTTTCACAAAGGTACTAGGGTCCCTTCTAGCGGTGCTAAGGCCAAGGGGCATTGCAGTAGTACCCTACTTGGACGACATACTGATTCAAGCGTCGTCTCTACCACAAGCAAAGGCTCATACGGACATTGTTCTAGCCTTTCTCAGATCTCACGGGTGGAAAGTGAACGTAGAAAAGAGTTCTCTATTCCCGTCAACAAGAGTTCCCTTCTTGGGAACAATAATAGACTCCTTGGAAATGAAGATTTTTCTGACAGAAACCAGAAAATCAAAACTTCTAAGCTCTTGTCAAGTACTTCATTCTGTTCTTCTTCCTTCCATAGCGCAGTGCATGGAAGTAATAGGTTTGATGGTTGCGGCAATGGACATAGTTCCTTTTGCGCGAATTCATCTAAGACCATTACAACTGTGCATGCTCAGACAGTGGAATGGGGATTATACAGATTTGTCCCCGACGATCCAAGTAGATCAGAGGACCAGAGATTCACTCCGTTGGTGGCTGACCCTGGACAACCTGTCCCAAGGGATGAGCTTCAGAAGACCAGAGTGGGTCATTGTAACGACCGACGCCAGCCTGGTGGGCTGGGGCGCGGTCTGGAAACACCTGAAGGCTCAGGGTCTATGGTCTCGGGAAGAATCTCTTCTCCCGATAAACATTCTGGAACTGAGAGCGATATTCAATGCTCTCAAGGCTTGGCCTCAACTAGCAAAGGCCAAATTCATAAGGTTTCAATCAGACAACATGACGACTGTTGCATATATCAACCATCAGGGGGGAACAAGGAGTTCCCTGGCGATGGAAGAAGTGACCAAAGTAATTCAATGGGCGGAGCTTCACTCCTGCCACTTGTCTGCAATCCACATCCCAGGAGTGGAAAATTGGGAAGCGGATTTTCTGAGTCGTCAGACATTTCATCCGGGGGAGTGGGAACTCCATCCGGAAATCTTTGCCCAAATAACTCAATTATGGGGCATTCCAGACATGGATCTGATGGCGTCTCGTCAGAACTTCAAGGTTCCTTGCTACGGGTCCAGATCCAGGGATCCCAAGGCGACTCTAGTAGATGCACTAGTAGCGCCCTGGACCTTCAACCTAGCTTATGTGTTCCCACCGTTTCCTCTCATTCCCAGGCTGGTAGCCAGGATCAATCAAGAGAGGGCTTCGGTGATCTTGATAGCTCCTGCGTGGCCACGCAGAACTTGGTATGCAGACCTGGTGAATATGTCATCGGCTCCACCATGGAAGCTACCTTTGAGACGGGACCTTCTTGTTCAAGGTCCGTTCGAACATCCGAATCTGGCATCACTCCAACTGACTGCTTGGAGATTGAACGCTTGATTTTATCAAGGCGTGGGTTCTCAGATTCTGTCATTGATACTCTTATTCAGGCTAGAAAGCCTGTAACTAGGAAAATTTACCATAAAGTATGGAAGAAATATATCTGTTGGTGCGAATCGAAAGGATTCCCATGGAACAGGGTAAAAATTCCTAAGATTCTATCCTTTCTACAAGAGGGTTTGGAGAAAGGATTATCTGCAAGTTCTTTGAAGGGACAGATTTCTGCTTTATCTGTTTTACTTCACAAGAAGCTGGCGGCTGTGCCAGATGTTCAGGCTTTTGTTCAGGCTCTGGTTAGAATCAAGCCTGTTTACAAACCTTTGACTCCTCCTTGGAGTCTCAATTTAGTTCTTTCAGTTCTTCAAGGGGTTCCGTTTGAACCCTTACATTCCGTAAATATTAAGTTATTATCTTGGAAAGTTTTATTTTTGGTTGCAATTTCTTCTGCTAGAAGAGTTTCAGAGTTATCTGCTCTGCAGTGTTCTCCTCCTTATCTGGTGTTCCATGCAGATAAGGTGGTTTTGCGTACTAAACCTGGTTTTCTTCCGAAAGTTGTTTCTAATAAAAATATTAACCAGGAGATAGTTGTGCCTTCTTTGTGTCCGAATCCAGTTTCAAAGAAGGAACGTTTGTTGCACAATTTGGATGTAGTTCGTGCTCTAAAATTCTATTTAGAGGCTACAAAGGATTTCAGACAAACATCTTCCTTGTTTGTTGTTTATTCTGGTAAAAGGAGAGGCCAAAAAGCAACTTCTAACTCTCTCTCTTTTTGGCTTAAAAGCATCATCAGATTGGCTTATGAGACTGCCGGACGGCAGCCTCCTGAAAGAATCACAGCTCATTCCACTAGGGCTGTGGCTTCCACATGGGCCTTCAAGAACGAGGCTTCTGTTGATCAGATATGTAAGGCAGCGACTTGGTCTTCACTGCACACTTTTACCAAATTTTACAAATTTGATACTTTTGCTTCTTCTGAGGCTATTTTTGGGAGAAAGGTTTTGCAAGCCGTGGTGCCTTCCATCTAGGTGACCTGATTTGCTCCCTCCCATCATCCGTGTCCTAAAGCTTTGGTATTGGTTCCCACAAGTAAGGATGACGCCGTGGACCGGACACACCTATGTTGGAGAAAACAGAATTTATGTTTACCTGATAAATTACTTTCTCCAACGGTGTGTCCGGTCCACGGCCCGCCCTGGTTTTTTAATCAGGTCTGATGATTTAATTTCTCTAACTACAGTCACCACGGTATCATATGATTTCTCCTATGCAAATATTCCTCCTTTACGTCGGTCGAATGACTGGGGAAGGCGGAGCCTAGGAGGGATCATGTGACCAGCTTTGCTGGGCTCTTTGCCATTTCCTGTTGGGGAAGAGAATATCCCACAAGTAAGGATGACGCCGTGGACCGGACACACCGTTGGAGAAAGTAATTTATCAGGTAAACATAAATTCTGTTTTTTTAACATTTATATTAAAAGTTAAGTTTTAAGTCCGCCTTCTTTTGGGCTTCTTTACCTATGGTATTACAAGCTAGTATTCAACCAGTGCTGTTGAGTGCTATCCAAGTACACTCTTTCAATTGCCTAAAGCAATTGGTATTCTTTAGACTGTTTCTCCAAGTGTACAGCACCTAAGTCCCAGATTGTACCATTATTATCTCTGCTCTTATACAAGAGACATAAATATTACAAGGGACACAGCACTAGTAGTGCTGTCGCCTTTTTCTTTTTCTTCCCAATATCTGACTAGGATCATACCTGTGTTTAGACCAATTGCTCCTCCTTGGAGTTTGAATTTAGGACGGTATTATGTAGGTAAAACCAATGATGATCTTAGAACACGTATGGCCAATCACAGGTGTGGTATCAGAAATGCTTTAGAAACTGGCAAGGCTGACCAACCTGTTGCCAAACATTTCCTTATGGCCAAGCATTCTGCATCTGATCTCAGGTACATGATCACTGATCATGTCCCCCCTCTATCTAGGGGTGGGGGTGACCGGACAAGACTCCTATTACAGAAGGAAAGTAGGTGGATATTCACCTTACAAACCCTAATACCTAGGGGATTGAATACTAACATGGATCTACAATGTTTCCTCTAAGTGGTGTTAAGATTTTGTACATGAAATGTAATGAATTCAATTGACAATCTTAAAGGGACAGTCTACCATCGAATTGTTATTGTTTTAAAAGATAGATAATCCCTTTATTACCCATTCCCCAGTTTTGCATAACCAAAACTGTTATATTAATATACTTTTTACCTTTGTGATCACCTTGTATCTACCTTGAAGCCCCCTGATCACATGACTGTGACTATTTATTATCTATTGTCTTACATTTAGCTTTGTTTTGTGCTAAATCTGTCTCTTTGTTTTGAAAAGAGATTTAAAAAGCATGTGATAAGAGGCAGCCCTCAAAGGCTTAGAAATTAGCATATGAGCCTACCTATGTGTCATGAGATGCAGGACACATGCAGGACACAGCAAAGATGGTACAACTCTATTTTATTGCAGAGCATTGAAACATACATCTGGTAGCAATGATCTCACTAACTGCGACACAGACAACCGGACCTAAGCCCTGCCCCCAATTTGGTGACATCACTTCCTGCTCTCATCACATCTTCCCCCTTTCCAAAGGACAATGCATTCGTAGTAACACCAGCACCAATATCTTAAGTTCCAATATTTTTATTAGAGGTTACATAAAAAGGACAAAGCATACATTTTTTTTTCTCATTTGAATATAACAAATAACAAGGTCTACAACAACAGTCTTGTATAGTATATAACGAATAACAAGTTACAGAAAATATAAACATGAATTACATCCTGACTTGAACATCGGGGTAGACTACCCTAGTCCACAGTGACCATGGGATTATTCTGCCCATACTTCTGGTCACTGTTCTAACTAAATTTAATCCCGATATCGGCCGGAAGTTTCACCACTCTTATGCTTGATGTAACCCTACATGAACTGTCCTCTGATACAGAAGAAGGTGATTGAGAGTCCGCTGGAGGCAAAGACATATCCCCGCTGAGATCTTGCTGAGGGGAAGGCACCCCTTTTAAAACAGGGGATCCCACTGGCGGTGGTACTGAGGCATCCAGTTCCAAACTCTCAGGTACAGGCTGAAGATGTTTTCGGTAACGGCGTGTAACTGTCCCTCCATCAGTAAGGACTACATAAGACCTTGGTTCTGGAGAGCGTCCAATTACCGTAGCAGGTGTCTTCCATTTCTTCTCATCATCCAGTTTAATACTGACACTTTGCACTGCATTCAGCTCCTGCAAGGGCCTCACAGAATGTCTCCTGTCTTAGAAGAATCAATATCCCCTTTTTGCCTCTTCATCCCTCCTAAGGACTTCGTCCCGAGGAATAGAGCTAGTAGGCTGGAAGCCACCCATAGAGGGTAAGGTGGTGCGAATCTGGTGTCCTAGCATCAGCTGTGCCGGGCTAAACCCCGTGGCTTGAATGGGAGTCGCCCTATAGGACAGGAGGGCCAGGTACGGCTCAGATTGCTTTAAAATTAATTTTGTTGTTTGAACTGCCCTTTCAGCTATTCCGTTGGCCTGCGGGTAATGTGGACTTGACCTGGAATGTATGAAATCATATTCCCTGCTGAAAGAACTGAACTCTGTGGAAGCGAACTGCATTCCGTTATCACTCACCAGTTCCATTGGTATGCCCCACCGGGTGAACAAGCTCTTGAGATGAGTGATAACAGCTTGACTTATAATTTCATTCAAAGGTGCAATTTCCAAATACCTGGAATAGTAGTCGATAATGACTAAGAACTTTTTCCCGTGCAGTTCGCACAAATCAGCAGCTATTCTCTGCCACGGGCCTGAGGGCAGTGGAGTAGAAATCAAGGGCTTCCTTCTCTGAGTAGGCCGGCGTTCCCGGCAAAAGGCACATTTAGACACATGGCTTGCAATGTCGGAACTGATTCCAGGCCACCATACAGCCGTAGCTGCCCTTTCTCTGCACTTTGTAATACCTAAGTGGCCATCGTGAATCCTGTTAAACATCTCCTTACCGCATACTAAAAGGAATAACAATGCGGTCCTAGAACAGCACCAACCCATCCAGCTCCGTGAGCTGCGACCTTTCTGACTCTGGTCTCGGGCTAACCTTCTTTTATGTACTTTATAACTTCTTGAAGATCTGTATCTAAATATGTCTCTTTCTTTATTTGTTCTAGCTTCCCTGAAGAAATGGATTTGGAGGCCAGAACTGAATCTACATACACTTTCACATCTGATTCCATTGAGGACTCTTCAGCAGCAGCCTGCGGGAGCCTGGATAGTGTATCTGCCACAACCAGTTGTTTCCCCGGCACATGCACTGCATGAACGTTGAATCTGAGCAGCCTCATTAGAAGTCGCTGGCATCTTATGGGTGTTTTGTCAATATCATAGGAATTGATTAGAGGGACTAGCGGTTTATGATCAGTCTCCAGACTAAATTTCTCTAAACCCACTAGGTAACGCTGAAAGCGCTCACAGGCCCAAACTGCAGCCAGGCACTCTTTCTCAATTTGGGCGTATTTTGACTCAGCAGCCGTCAGTGTACAGGAACAGTAGGCGATGGGCTGTAGCTTATTTTCATTCAGCTGCAGGAGGGCGGCCCCTAACCCATAACTGCTCGCAACAGCACTAACCACAGTCTTTTTGGAAGGGTCGTAGAACCCCATTACTGGGGCAGACCCCAGCAGGGACTTGACCTGCATAAAAGATTCTTCTTGTGAAGGTCCCCAGATCCAGGCAACATCTTTCTTTAGCAACTCTGTGATAGGGTGTAGTATTGTGGATATATCTGGAAGGAACCTGCCCACATAATTTACAAGGCCCAATATTTGTCTCAGCTCATATACATCAGAAGGATTTTTCATCTGTTCAATAGCACACATTTTCTCGGGGTCTGGCTTGATGCCATCCCCATTGATGATATGCCCAAAGTAACATAACTCAGCTTTCCCAAAATGGCATTTCTCTTTGTTTAGCTTCAGCCCAGACTCTCTGATAGTCTGCAGCACACAGCTCAATTGCTGATCATGTTCCTCCAATGTAGACCCATACACTAAGATGTCGTCCATGACAACTGCCGTGCCCACGTGGTCTCTTAGGATAGAACTCATTTCTCTTTGGAAAAACCGACCTACTGATGTAATGAAGGTGGTTAGTTTGCGGCACTTTGGATCTAGAGGTATCTGCCAGAAGCCGCTAGAAGCATCCAATTTAGAGAAGAACTTCGCCCCCACCAATTTCAGAGCTATGTCTTCAAGTGTTGTCAGCACATATCTCTCTCTCTTCACCGCCTCATTCAGCCTTTTCAAGTCTACGCAGATGCGTACCTTCCTGTTCTTCTTTGCAACGGCCACACAATGGGGGCACACCAGTCAATTGCTTCAACAACCTCTTCAATAACTCCCATATTCTTCATACGCAGAAGCTCCTCTACTTTAGGCATGAGCGGGAACGGAATTCTACAGGGAGTGGTAATTCTGTGTGGGATTGTGTCACCTTTAAGTGATATACGGACTGGGTTGCAATTCAGTAGGCCCAATTCGCCAAACGTATCTTCTGAGATCTCATTCACTCTGGCCACTAGGGATAAACAGTCACTTATGTGTGAGCACCAGTATAGAGATTTGTTACAAAATATACTTTTGTGCTGCATAAATATCTTGCAATAGCGATTTCGTTCCGCTTTACTCACCGACTCCTGAGGGCTATCCGGTTCTCCTCTGCCTGTAGTGCTGTATTGGCCCGTCCACAGGGAGCACTCGTGTTTGTTACCAAAAGCTGAGCGTTGTGGAAAACCCCTCTGGCTCCTTTCAAGGTCTCCGCCGAGTATCCGCTCCCCTCCTGGGCTCTCTCCAGTTTTGGCTGTGTAGCGTCTGACGTCACCCGGGACTCCGCTTCCGGTTAGCCCTCTGTTGTGAGTCGGATCTCCCCACTATAAATAATTGAAGCGGCACCAGGATCCAGTTGCTTGTTAAAACTGCTTTATTTTTAGTAGTGTGCAATCTTCAAACAAAGCAGTAGAATTTTTCGTGACAAACAGTGCATAGACGAACTCACATGAAGTGACAACTTGCTGGCATGTTTCGGCCCTTATGGCCGTAATCTTAGCTAAAGTGTCTATCCTCCCTTTACCTTTTAAACACCTGTGCTCAAAGTGATTGGTTAAAATTTAATTCAGTGGGTTGGTCTATTATAGCACCTGCATTAACTATTTCCTTACTCTACTCAAAGCTGTCAGCCTCATGTTGCTTAAACCTCTGTAAACCATAAACCATAGATAATACATATATACAGTTCTCCTCTGCTACATCACTAATAGTCTAGAATGACTTCATTCATATTTATAATTGTAATAATTAAAATTAACATTAAATGATGTAACAAAAGAGAGTTTGAATCCTATGTTGAACTTGTAACTAGATATAATCATAAAAAATTGCCATACTGGCATGATTAGTAATAATATCTATTGAGATATTCCATTTCATACTACAAGTTCATTCAAACAAAGTTTATAGAAGGTGTAAAGATACTTGTGTACAATACACAAAACACCAAATAGAAAAACAAAAGACAAAAGGCTAATACAGGAGGCGTTCTGGACACACAGGAACCATTTGGCTTATTCCCAAAAGTTTATCAAATCAAATTCAGAATTCAACCCTATGGGAACCCTGGTTTTTAGCCTGTGTATCCAGAACACCTCTCTCTTAGCTAGCAAATTATCTCTATTACCCCCTCTTTTTTTGCACCTTACTTGTTCAATAACCGTCCATTTTAATGAACTTACATTTTTGTTATGTTTAATTTTGAAGTGTTGTACAAGGGGGGTTGTAAGCTTGCCTGCTTTTATGTGGGTGATGTGCACCCGAATCCTCTCTCTTGCCTCCCTGGTGGTAAGACCTGTATATTGAATATTACAGGATTCGCAAGTTAGTAAGTAAACTACATATGTTGACCTGCAGTTCAGACAAGAATGGTGTCTAAATTGCTCTCCTGTGGCTGTGCTGGTGAAGCCCTCACCTGCTTGTAAACAGCCACATGCTATGCATGGGCCATAATTGCATTTGTAGACACCAGTGTGTCTTAGCCATGATGAACTGGAGCTCTGGTGTGCCCTCAATTGTGTCGGCGCAACCATATTGCCAATGGTCATGCCCTTCCTATATGCAAACCTGCACCCTTTGGACACTATTTTTACAAGACCCTCATCTGCTGTTAGCATACGAAAATGTTTGCGTATAATGTTGCAAACCTGATGGTATTGTGCACTATATTTCGTTACAAAAGTTACTTCTCCAAAATTTGATTTCTTCAGATCTAAATCCTTTTGGGTAAGGAACTCCTTCCTTTCCCTTTTAGAGATAGTTTCTCTTACTCTTGCAACCTCCTTTCTCTCATAACCCCTGCTACAGAGGCGATTCTCTAGGTCCAAAGATTGTCTTTCGTATTCTATCTGGGTTGAGCAGTTGCGCTTTAACCGTATGAACTGACCCTTCATCACGGAATAAAATACCCTTTTGGGGTGGCTACTCTTCGCGTGAAGAAGTGTGTTCCCTGTAATTGGTTTTCTGTACACTTTTGTGTGTATCTTTCCCTGTTCTCCTGATAAAGTTACATCCAAAAAATTAATATGTGTCTTCCCAAACTCATGGGTTAGTTTAATACCTGTTGTGTTGTTGTTCAGATCTCTCAAGAATTCTTTCAGTTCTATCTCCTGCCCTTCCCAGATGATTAGAAGATCATCTATATATCTTCTATAGTAAATTATCTTGGATTTCCAGGGACCATCACCCCCATAGATGTTGGACAGTTCCCACCAACCCATGAATAAGTTGGCGTATGAGGGCGCGAACTTCGCCCCCATTGCTGTCCCACACCTCTGGAGGTAATGGTCCCCTTCAAACTCAAAAAAGTTATGGGTTAAGAGGAATTCCGTTACCCTGAGGATATATTGACAAAATAGGGGACTATAATTTGTAGCTCTTTTTAGAAAAAATGCAATTGCCTCCAGACCTGCACTGTGGGGGATACTGGAGTACAGGGATGTTACATCAAGGGAAACCCAACTGTATCTCTCACTCCAACTGAGGGACTCTACTTCAATCAGTAGTTGTTTAGTGTCTCGCAGGTAGCTTGATAGATTCTGTACTAATGGTTGCAAAATAGCATCCAGCCATTGTGACATCGGTTCCAGAATTGAACCGATACCGCTAATGATGGGGCGACCTTTTACCTCTTGGATGGATTTATGGACCTTCGGAAGGAAATTAAAAATGGGCTTCACAGGATAATCCACTATAAGATACTCACTGGTCTTTTCATCTAAGAAACCTGCTTCCTTCCCATCATCTATAAGATCTAATAGTTCCTGTTTGAATCTAAATGTGGGATCAAATGTTAGATTCGTGTATTGGGAAGGGTCTGATAGTTGTCGTGTTGCTTCCTTCAAAAAGAAAGATTTGTCCATGACAACCACAGACCCTCCCTTATCAGATGCTCTGATGACCAAGTTTTTATTCTCTTTGAGGCCCCTAAGTGCCAATATTTCTGCTTTGTTTAAATTCTTGTTTCCAGTATTAAGATCTGCTGTGTACGCTAGTTTTGTGAGGTCTTGTTCTACCCTACACTGAAATTTCTCTAAAATGTTTCCTCTTGTGTGTATCGGGTAAAATCTTGAAGCCCCAGAGAGAGAAGGACCCTTGTTTATGGAGCTTTCGTTCCCTTCATCCTGTGAATAAACATTCTCTCTGTCCAATCCCTCTAGGGCTTCAAGATCACATACCTCCTGAAAAGTTAATGTTGTTGTATCTTTTGTTCTGATTCCATCTGGGGGCATATACACTTCATTAGTTGTTGGGTTCTCGTGATGTTCAAAATGTTTTTTGATCGTTAGATTTCTGATCAGCCTATTAACATCCACCAGAGTCTGGAATAAGTTAAAAGTGTCTGTTGGTACAAATCCAAGACCATAATTCAGGACCTTGGTTTCCAGATCACTTAGTGGATATACTGACAGGTTAATTACTGAATTTACACATATTTTGTCCTTGATCTCCCTCTCCTGGGCGGTTTGGATGGTTGCAGCGGTACTGTAGGTGTGCCCTTTAAGATGCCCCTGCCTTTTGTACCTCCTCCCCCCCCTCCTGACTCGCCTGATGTTTTGGGAAAAACCTGTGCCAACTCTGAAGTCTCCTGGTCCCTATATTCTATGGCTGACCTATTGGTAATGTCAGTAGAGAATTTAGTCTGCCCAGGTGGTGTGTGTGTCCTATCACCTATCATGGAGGATGTATCCCCCCTACTACTGTTGGGGTCTTCCTCCTCTCCTGAAGTTGAACAATCCCCAGAGGATTCAGCTTCACTCTCATTAAAAGTAACCTTTTTACTTTTACCCTGACCCTTATTTGCTTTTCTCCCTGACTTTTTTCCTTTTGGGAATCTTTTTTGGTCATTATCTCTTTTATAGCTGGTTCTCTGTTTCCTATTCCATATATAGATTTTGTTATTTTCATAATCTGATAAATCTCTTAAGTATTTATCATGCTTAATTTCCATTATTAAGGACTTAGACTCAGCTAGAGAGACTTTCAGTATGGAATCAAACTTAGCAAACAATATATCATTACTGCGTACATTCAATTCAATTTGAAGCAAATCAATTTCTTTAGATACAGAATTTAACAATTTTGTTTTGAATTCAATAAGCATTCCCATAAGTTTTAGAGAGCAGTCTGAGAGAACACTGTTCCATACTCTGATGAAATCCTCATCCTCTACAACGAATGTGGGGAATTTATTAACCCTCAGTCCTCTTGGGATCATGCCATTGGTTATATATTTTTGCAATGTCCAGATATCCCACTTGAGCCTGATTTCCTTATCCAAAAGTATCTCCATTTGCTCAAATAATTTGCTGAGCGTAAAAGTAGAATAATCTGCCGAAAAAACATTTTCAATGGCTCTAGTGTCAAATGTCCTTTCATCAGAGGTTTGCAATGAATAGAAGCCGACAACACTGGTAGAAATGTCACTCTCCATTGCTTCCATGATACACACACTCTGTATTCTAGTTAACCGCTAATCACTATACAAATCTGTTACAATCCGTGCTCTATCACTTTCAACAGGAAACCACTGTGAAATGTCAATAAAGAGTCACTTATGTGTGAGCACCAGTATAGAGATTTGTTACAAAATATACTTTTGTGCTGGATAAATATCTTGCAATAGCGATTTCGTTCCGCTTTACTCACCGACTCCTGAGGGCTATCCGGTTCTCCTCTGCCTGTAGTGCTGTATTGGCCCGTCCACAGGGAGCACTCGTGCTTGTTACCAAAAGCTGAGCGTTGTGGAAAACCTCTCTGGCTCCTTTCAAGGTCACCGCCGAGTATCCGCTCCCCTCCTGGGCTCTCTCCAGTTTCGGCTGTGTAGCGTCTGACGTCACCCGGGACTCCTCTTCCGGTTAGCCCTCTGTTGTGAGTCGGATCTCCCCACGGCTGTTTACTGCAGTGTAGGTGTCAGGAGTCGGTGAGTAAAGCGGAACGAAATCGCTATTGCAAGATATTTATCCAGCACAAAAGTATATTTTGTAACAAATCTCTATACTGGTGCTCACACATAAGTGACTCTTTATTGACATTTCACAGTGGTTTCCTGTTGAAAGTGATAGAGCACGGATTGTAACAGATTTGTATAGTGATTAGCGGTTAACTAGAATACAGAGTGTGTGTATCATGGAAGCAATGGAGAGTGACATTTCTACCAGTGTTGTCGGCTTCTATTCATTGCAAACCTCTGATGAAAGGACATTTGACACTAGAGCAATTGAAAATGTTTTTTCGTCAGATTATTCTACTTTTACGCTCAGCAAATTATTTGAGCAAATGGAGATACTTTTGGATAAGGAAATCAGGCTCAAGTGGGATATCTGGACATTGCAAAAATATATAACCAATGGCATGATCCCAAGAGGACTGAGGGTTAATAAATTCCCCACATTCGTTGTAGAGGATGAGGATTTCATCAGAGTATGGAACAGTGTTCTCTCAGACTGCTCTCTAAAACTTATGGGAATGCTTATTGAATTCAAAACAAAATTGTTAAATTCTGTATCTAAAGAAATTGATTTGCTTCAAATTGAATTGAATGTACGCAGTAATGATATATTGTTTGCTAAGTTTGATTCCATACTGAAAGTCTCTCTAGCTGAGTCTAAGTCCTTAATAATGGAAATTAAGCATGATAAATACTTAAGAGATTTATCAGATTATGAAAATAACAAAATCTATATATGGAATAGGAAACAGAGAACCAGCTATAAAAGAGATAATGACCAAAAAAGATTCCCAAAAGGAAAAAAGTCAGGGAGAAAAGCAAATAAGGGTCAGGGTAAAAGTAAAAAGGTTACTTTTAATGAGAGTGAAGCTGAATCCTCTGGGGATTGTTCAACTTCAGGAGAGGAGGAAGACCCCAACAGTAGTAGGGGGGATACATCCTCCATGATAGGTGATAGGACACACACACCACCTGGGCAGACTAAATTCTCTACTGACATTACCAATAGGTCAGCCATAGAATATAGGGACCAGGAGACTTCAGAGTTGGCACAGGTTTTTCCCAAAACATCAGGCGAGTCAGGAGGGGGGGGAGGAGGTACAAAAGGCAGGGGCATCTTAAAGGGCACACCTACAGTACCGCTGCAACCATCCAAACCACCCAGGAGAGGGAGATCAAGGACAAAATATGTGTAAATTCAGTAATTAACCTGTCAGTATATCCACTAAGTGATCTGGAAACCAAGGTCCTGAATTATGGTCTTGGATTTGTACCAACAGACACTTTTAACTTATTCCAGACTCTGGTGGATGTTAATAGGCTGATCAGAAATCTAACGATCAAAAAACATTTTGAACATCACGAGAACCCAACAACTAATGAAGTGTATATGCCCCCAGATGGAATCAGAACAAAAGATACAACAACATTAACTTTTCAGGAGGTATGTGATCTTGAAGCCCTAGAGGGATTGGACAGAGAGAATGTTTATTCACAGGATGAAGGGAACGAAAGCTCCATAAACAAGGGTCCTTCTCTCTCTGGGGCTTCAAGATTTTACCCGATACACACAAGAGGAAACATTTTAGAGAAATTTCAGTGTAGGGTAGAACAAGACCTCACAAAACTAGCGTACACAGCAGATCTTAATACTGGAAACAAGAATTTAAACAAAGCAGAAATATTGGCACTTAGGGGCCTCAAAGAGAATAAAAACTTGGTCATCAGAGCATCTGATAAGGGAGGGTCTGTGGTTGTCATGGACAAATCTTTCTTTTTGAAGGAAGCAACACGACAACTATCAGACCCTTCCCAATACACGAATCTAACATTTGATCCCACATTTAGATTCAAACAGAAACTATTAGATCTTATAGATGATGGGAAGGAAGCAGGTTTCTTAGATGAAAAGACCAGTGAGTATCTTATAGTGGATTATCCTGTGAAGCCCATTTTTAATTTCCTTCCGAAGGTCCATAAATCCATCCAAGAGGTAAAAGGTCGCCCCATCATTAGTGGTATTGGTTCAATTCTGGAACCGATCTCACAATGGCTGGATGCTATTTTGCAACCATTAGTACAGAATCTATCAAGCTACCTGCGAGACACTAAACAACTACTGATTGAAGTAGAGTCCCTCAGTTGGAGTGAGAGATACAGTTGGGTTTCCCTTGATGTAACATCCCTGTACTCCAGTATCCCCCACAGTGCAGGTCTGGAGGCAATTGCATTTTTTCTAAAAAGAGCTACAAATTATAGTCCCCTATTTTGTCAATATATCCTCAGGGTAACGGAATTCCTCTTAACCCATAACTTTTTTGAGTTTGAAGGGGACCTTTACCTCCAGAGGTGTGGGACAGCAATGGGGGCGAAGTTCGCGCCCTCATACGCCAACTTATTCATGGGTTGGTGGGAACTGTCCAACATCTATGGGGGTGATGGTCCCTGGAAATCCAAGATAATTTACTATAGAAGATATATAGATGATCTTCTAATCATCTGGGAAGGGCAGGAGATAGAACTGAAAGAATTCTTGAGAGATCTGAACAACAACACAACAGGTATTAAACTAACCCATGAGTTTGGGAAGACACATATTAATTTTTTGGATGTAACTTTATCAGGAGAACAGGGAAAGATACACACAAAAGTGTACAGAAAACCAATTACAGGGAACACACTTCTTCACGCGAAGAGTAGCCACCCCAAAAGGGTATTTCTCCAACATAGGTGTGTCCGGTCCACGGCGTCATCCTTACTTGTGGGATATTCTCCTCCCCAACAGGAAATGGCAAAGAGCCCAGCAAAGCTGGTCACATGATCCCTCCTAGGCTCCGCCTACCCCAGTCATTCTCTTTGCCGTTGTACAGGCAACATCTCCACGGAGATGGCTTAGAGTTTTTTAGTGTTTAACTGTAGTTTTTATTATTCAATCAAGAGTTTGTTATTTTAAAATAGTGCTGGTATGTACTATTTACTCTGAAACAGAAAAGAGATGAAGATTTCTGTTTGTAAGAGGAAAATGATTTTAGCAACCGTTACTAAAATCGATGGCTGTTCCACACAGGACTGTTGAGAGGAATTAACTTCAGTTGGGGGAACAGTGAGCAGACTTTTGCTGCTTGAGGTATGACACATTCTAACAAGACGATGTAATGCTGGAAGCTGTCATTTTCCCTATGGGATCCGGTAAGCCATGTTTATTAAGATAGTAAATAAGGGCTTCACAAGGGCTTATTAAGACTGTAGACTTTTTCTGGGCTAAATCGATTCATTATTAACACATATTTAGCCTTGAGGAATCATTTAATCTGGGTATTTTGATAAGATTATATCGGCAGGCACTTTTTTAGACACCTTATTCTTTAGGGGCTTTCCCAAATCATAGGCAGAGCCTCATTTTCGCGCCGGTGTTGCGCACTTGTTTTTGAGAGGCATGACATGCAGTCGCATGTGTGAGGAGCTCTGATACATAGAAAAGACTTTCTGAAAGCGTCATTTGGTATCGTATTCCCCTTTGGGCTTGGTTGGGTCTCAGCAAAGCAGATACCAGGGACTGTAAAGGGGTTAAAGTTAAAAACGGCTCCGGTTCCGTTATTTTAAGGGTTAAAGCTTCCAAATTTGGTGTGCAATACTTTTAAGGCTTTAAGACACTGTGGTGAAATTTTGGTGAATTTTGAACAATTCCTTCATATTTTTTCGCAAAATAAATGTGATTTATGTGACAATGACAATGATGCCGAAGATGATTCCTCAAGTGAGGGGAGTAAGCATGGTACTGCATCATTCCCTCCTTCGTCTACACGAGTCTTGCCCACTCAGGAGGCCCCTAGTACATCTAGCGCGCCAATACTCCTTACTATGCAACAATTAACGGCTGTAATGGATAATTCTGTCAAAAACATTTTAGCCAAAATGCACACTTATCAGCGTAAGCGCGACTGCTCTGTTTTAGATACTGAAGAGCATGACGACGCTGATAATAATGGTTCTGAAGGGCCCCTAAACCAGTCTGATGGGGCCAGGGAGGTTTTGTCTGAGGGAGAAATTACAGATTCAGGGAACATTTCGCAACAAGCTGAACCTGATGTGATTACGTTTAAATTTAAGTTGGAACATCTCCGCGCTCTGCTTAAGGAGGTATTATCCACTCTGGATGATTGTGACAATTTGGTCATCCCAGAGAAGCTATGTAAAATGGACAAGTTCCTAGAGGTCCCGGGGCTCCCAGAAGCTTTTCCTATACCCAAGCGGGTGGCGGACATTGTAAATAAAGAATGGGAAAGGCCCGGTATTCCTTTCGTCCCTCCCCCCATATTTAAAAAATTGTTTCCTATGGTCGACCCCAGAAAGGACTTATGGCAGACAGTCCCCAAGGTCGAGGGAGCGGTTTCCACTTTAAACAAACGCACCACTATACCCATAGAAGATAGTTGTGCTTTCAAAGATCCTATGGATAAAAAATTAGAAGGTTTACTTAAAAAGATGTTTGTTCAGCAGGGTTACCTTCTACAACCAATTTCATGCATTGTCCCTGTCGCTACAGCCGCATGTTTCTGGTTCGATGAGCTGGTAAAGGCGGTCGATAGTGATTCTCCTCCTTATGAGGAGATTATGGACAGAATCAATGCTCTCAAATTGGCTAATTCTTTCACCCTAGACGCCACTTTGCAATTGGCTAGGTTAGCGGCTAAGAATTCTGGGTTTGCTATTGTGGCGCGCAGAGCGCTTTGGTTGAAATCTTGGTCAGCTGATGCGTCTTCCAAGAACAAGCTACTTAACATTCCTTTCAAGGGGAAAACGCTGTTTGGCCCTGACTTGAAAGAGATTATCTCTGATATCACTGGGGGTAAGGGCCATGCCCTTCCTCAGGATCGGCCTTTCAAGGCCAAAAATAAACCTAATTTTCGTCCCTTTCGTAGAAACGGACCAGCCCAAAGTGCTACGTCCTCTAAGCAAGAGGGTAATACTTCTCAAGCCAAGCAAGCTTGGAGACCAATGCAAGGCTGGAACAAGGGAAAGCAGGCCAAGAAACCTGCCACTGCTACCAAGACAGCATGAAATGTTGGCCCCCGATCCGGGACCGGATCTGGTGGGGGGCAGACTCTCTCTCTTCGCTCAGGCTTGGGCAAGAGATGTTCTGGATCCTTGGACACTAGAAATAGTCTCCCAAGGTTATCTTCTGGAATTCAAGGGGCTTCCCCCAAGGGGGAGGTTCCACAGGTCTCAGTTGTCTTCAGACCACATAAAAAGACAGGCATTCTTACATTGTGTAGAAGACCTGTTAACAATGGGAGTGATTCATCCTGTTCCATTAGGAGAACAAGGGATGGGGTTCTACTCCAATCTGTTCATAGTTCCCAAAAAAGAGGGAACGTTCAGACCAATCTTAGATCTCAAGATCTTAAACAAGTTTCTCAAGGTTCCATCGTTCAAGATGGAAACCATTCGAACAATTCTTCCTTCCATCCAGGAAGGTCAATTCATGACCACGGTGGATTTAAAGGATGCGTATCTACATATTCCTATCCACAAGGAACATCATCGGTTCCTAAGGTTCGCATTCCTGGACAAGCATTACCAGTTCGTGGCGCTTCCTTTCGGATTAGCCACTGCTCCAAGGATTTTCACAAAGGTACTAGGGTCCCTTCTAGCTGTGCTAAGACCAAGGGGCATTGCTGTAGTACCTTACTTGGACGACATTCTGATTCAAGCGTCGTCCCTTCCTCAAGCAAAGGCTCACACGGACATCGTCCTGGCCTTTCTCAGATCTCACGGATGGAAAGTGAACGTGGAAAAGAGTTCTCTATCTCCGTCGACAAGGGTTCCCTTCTTGGGAACAATAATAGACTCCTTAGAAATGAGGATTTTTCTGACAGAGGCCAGAAAAACAAGACTTCTAGACTCTTGTCGGATACTTCATTCCGTTCCTCTTCCTTCCATAGCGCAGTGCATGGAAGTGATAGGTTTGATGGTAGCGGCAATGGACATAGTTCCTTTTGCGCGCATTCATCTAAGACCATTACAACTGTGCATGCTCAGTCAGTGGAATGGGGACTATACAGACTTGTCTCCGAGGATACAAGTAAATCAGAGGACCAGAGACTCACTCCGTTGGTGGCTGTCCCTGGACAACCTGTCACAAGGGATGACCTTCCGCAGACCAGAGTGGGTCATTGTCACGACCGACGCCAGTCTGATGGGCTGGGGCGCGGTCTGGGGATCCCTGAAAGCTCAGGGTCTTTGGTCTCGGGAAGAATCTCTTCTACCGATAAATATTCTGGAACTGAGAGCGATATTCAATGCTCTCAAGGCTTGGCCTCAGCTAGCGAGGGCCAAGTTCATACGGTTTCAATCAGACAACATGACAACTGTTGCGTACATCAACCATCAGGGGGGAACAAGGAGTTCCCTGGCGATGGAAGAAGTGACCAAAATCATTCAATGGGCGGAGTCTCACTCCTGCCACCTGTCTGCAATCCACATCCCAGGAGTGGAAAATTGGGAAGCGGATTTTCTGAGTCGTCAGACATTGCATCCGGGGGAGTGGGAACTCCATCCGGAAATCTTTGTCCAAATCACTCAACTGTGGGGCATTCCAGACATGGATCTGATGGCCTCTCGTCAGAACTTCAAAGTTCCTTGCTACGGGTCCAGATCCAGGGATCCCAAGGCGGCTCTAGTGGATGCACTAGTAGCACCTTGGACCTTCAAACTAGCTTATGTATTCCCGCCGTTTCCTCTCATCCCCAGGCTGGTAGCCAGGATCAATCAGGAGAGGGCGTCGGTGATCTTGATAGCTCCTGCGTGGCCACGCAGGACTTGGTATGCAGATCTGGTGAATATGTCATCGGCTCCACCATGGAAGCTACCTTTGAGACGAGACCTTCTTGTTCAAGGTCCGTTCGAACATCCGAATCTGGTCTCACTCCAGCTGACTGCTTGGAGATTGAACGCTTGATCTTATCGAAGCGAGGGTTCTCAGATTCTGTTATCGATACTCTTGTTCAGGCCAGAAAGCCTGTAACTAGAAAGATTTACCACAAAATTTGGAAAAAATATATCTGTTGGTGCGAATCTAAAGGATTCCCTTGGGACAAGGTTAAGATTCCTAAGATTCTATCCTTCCTTCAAGAAGGATTGGAAAAAGGATTATCTGCAAGTTCCCTGAAGGGACAGATTTCTGCCTTGTCTGTGTTACTTCACAAAAAGCTGGCAGCTGTGCCAGATGTTCAAGCCTTTGTTCAGGCTCTGGTTAGAATCAAGCCTGTTTACAAACCTTTGACTCCTCCTTGGAGTCTCAACTTAGTTCTTTCAGTTCTTCAGGGGGTTCCGTTTGAACCCTTACATTCCGTTGATATTAAGTTATTATCTTGGAAAGTTTTGTTTTTGGTTGCAATTTCTTCTGCTAGAAGAGTTTCAGAATTATCTGCTCTGCAGTGTTCTCCTCCTTATCTGGTGTTCCATGCAGATAAGGTGGTTTTACGTACTAAACCTGGTTTTCTTCCAAAAGTTGTTTCTAACAAAAACATTAACCAGGAGATTATCGTACCTTCTCTGTGCCCGAAACCAGTTTCAAAGAAGGAACGTTTGTTGCACAATTTGGATGTTGTTCACGCTCTAAAATTCTATTTAGACGCTACAAAGGATTTTAGACAAACATCTTCCTTGTTTGTTGTTTATTCCGGTAAAAGGAGAGGTCAAAAAGCAACTTCTACCTCTCTCTCTTTTTGGATTAAAAGCATCATCAGATTGGCTTACGAGACTGCCGGACGGCAGCCTCCCGAAAGAATCACAGCTCATTCCACTAGGGCTGTGGCTTCCACATGGGCCTTCAAGAACGAGGCTTCTGTTGATCAAATATGTAGGGCAGCGACTTGGTCTTCACTGCACACTTTTACCAAATTTTACAAGTTTGATACTTTTGCTTCTTCTGAGGCTATTTTTGGGAGAAAGGTTTTGCAAGCCGTGGTGCCTTCCATCTAGGTGACCTGATTTGCTCCCTCCCATCATCCGTGTCCTAAAGCTTTGGTATTGGTTCCCACAAGTAAGGATGACGCCGTGGACCGGACACACCTATGTTGGAGAAAACAGAATTTATGTTTACCTGATAAATTACTTTCTCCAACGGTGTGTCCGGTCCACGGCCCGCCCTGGTTTTTTAATCAGGTCTGATAATTTATTTTCTTTAACTACAGTCACCACGGTATCATATGGTTTCTCCTATGCAAATATTCCTCCTTAACGTCGGTCGAATGACTGGGGTAGGCGGAGCCTAGGAGGGATCATGTGACCAGCTTTGCTGGGCTCTTTGCCATTTCCTGTTGGGGAGGAGAATATCCCACAAGTAAGGATGACGCCGTGGACCGGACACACCGTTGGAGAAAGTAATTTATCAGGTAAACATAAATTCTGTTTTTATTCCGTGATGAAGGGTCAGTTCATACGGTTAAAGCGCAACTGCTCAACCCAGATAGAATACGAAAGACAATCTTTGGACCTAGAGAATCGCCTCTGTAGCAGGGGTTATGAGAGAAAGGAGGTTGCAAGAGTAAGAGAAACTATCTCTAAAAGGGAAAGGAAGGAGTTCCTTACCCAAAAGGATTTAGATCTGAAGAAATCAAATTTTGGAGAAGTAACTTTTGTAACGAAATATAGTGCACAATACCATCAGGTTTGCAACATTATACGCAAACATTTTCGTATGCTAACAGCAGATGAGGGTCTTGTAAAAATAGTGTCCAAAGGGTGCAGGTTTGCATATAGGAAGGGCATGACCATTGGCAATATGGTTGCGCCGACACAATTGAGGGCACACCAGAGCTCCAGTTCATCATGGCTAAGACACACTGGTGTCTACAAATGCAATTATGGCCCATGCATAGCATGTGGCTGTTTACAAGCAGGTGAGGGCTTCACCAGCACAGCCACAGGAGAGCAATTTAGACACCATTCTTGTCTGAACTGCAGGTCAACATATGTAGTTTACTTACTAACTTGCGAATCCTGTAATATTCAATATACAGGTCTTACCACCAGGGAGGCAAGAGAGAGGATTCGGGTGCACATCACCCACATAAAAGCAGGCAAGCTTACAACCCCCCTTGTACAACACTTCAAAATTAAACATAACAAAAATGTAAGTTCATTAAAATGGACGGTTATTGAACAAGTAAGGTGCAAAAAAAGAGGGGGTAATAGAGATAATTTGCTAGCTAAGAGAGAGGTGTTCTGGATACACAGGCTAAAAACCAGGGTTCCCATAGGGTTGAATTCTGAATTTGATTTGATAAACTTTTGGGAATAAGCCAAATGGTTCCTGTGTGTCCAGAACGCCTCCTGTATTAGCCTTTTGTCTTTTGTTTTTCTATTTGGTGTTTTGTGTATTGTACACAAGTATCTTTACACCTTCTATAAACTTTGTTTGAATGAACTTGTAGTATGAAATGGAATATCTCAATAGATATTATTACTAATCATGCCAGTATGGCAATTTTTTATGATTATATCTAGTTACAAGTTCAACATAGGATTTAAACTCTCTTTTGTTACATCATTTAATGTTAATTTTAATTATTACAATTATAAATATGAATGAAGTCATTCTAGACTATTAGTGATGTAGCAGAGGAGAACTGTATATATGTATTATCTATGGTTTATGGTTTACAGAGGTTTAAGCAACATGAGGCTGACAGCTTTGAGTAGAGTAAGGAAATAGTTAATGCAGGTGCTATAATAGACCAACCCACTGAATTAAATTTTAACCAATCACTTTGAGCACAGGTGTTTAAAAGGTAAAGGGAGGATAGACACTTTAGCTAAGATTACGGCCATAAGGGCCGAAACATGTCAGCAAGTTGTCACTTCATGTGAGTTCGTCTATGCACTGTTTGTCACGAAAAATTCTACTGCTTTGTTTGAAGATTGCACACTACTAAAAATAAAGCAGTTTTAACAAGCAACTGGATCCTGGTGCCGCTTCAATTATTTATAGTGCACACTAGGGATAAACCACATGCTGCTTTTCTGCTCAATAAGTTGTTAACATGGTGAATTTCCTTTGCTTGTACTCGCAGCTGGCAAGAAATTTACCCGCACAATCAATGCGGCCACCAGGACTATGGACTTTTGTTGTAACTTTTGCCAGCTGGGGCTGTCGAGGCAGTTTTATGAACGCTGCAAGAGACATTACAGTGATGTCTGCTCCTGTGTCAATCTTAAAGGCAACTTTGGCTTAAGGGTAACCCTCCAATCATCTTCTGAACCATGCCGTTCAACAACAGACCCCACAAAGGACACTTCTTGACCCTCCTGGTCGCTATCCACCTGCATCTCCTTAATATATTCAGTCTTATACACCACTTCAAAATGGCCCATCCTGTTACATTTTCTACATCTTTTGTCTTTAGCAGGACATATGACACTGTGATCATGGGAACGGTTGCACCGTGTGCATCGGGCATGCTGTGCCCATCCACTTCTGGGCCTATCTGTTGCCCTAGGTCTACCGCTCACACTGTGCCTTTCACTGGCAGCTCTCCTGAACCGCTGCACTTCATCCACAATACTCTCAGACCTCAGATCAGCACTTTGCTTTTTCACCAGTTCACTCTGGTGGGCCATTCTAATAGCCCCATCTAATGTTAAATCAGACTCTAACTGCAGCTTCAGTGAGACTTCAGCATCTGCAATTCCAATAACTATTCTGTCTCTGATTTGCTCTTCTTTAGCAACACCAAACTCACAGAATTCAGATAGTTCATACAGGCTGCGCACAAATGACTCCACAGATTTTCCCACACGCTGAGCATGTTTGTGAAAACAAGCCCTCTCATGAATCACATTTCTTTGGGCACAAAGTGGGCACTGAGTTTATTCATAACTATTTCAAAGTCAAATTCTTCCCCTTCTTGGAAAGTAAAAGCATTGAACACTGGCTCCACATCTTTCCCCATAGAGTATAAAAGAGAATTAACTTGTACTTCACCACTCTCCTTGTCCAGCTTGGAAGCAATCCTGAAGCGCTGAAACAGCTGACGCCATGTGGGCCAAGGTGCAAGCTGAGAGAAGTCAAAAGGCTCAGGTGGGGTAAACTTTGACATTGTCATCGATCAGGAACAGAAGCGCAGGCCAGAACTTCTGACACCATTTCATGAGATGCAGGACACAGCAAAGATGGTACAACTCTATTTTATTGCAGAGCATTAAAACATACATCTGGTAGCAATGATCTCACTAACTGCGACACAGACAACCGGACCTAAGCCCCGCTCCCAATCTGGTGACGTCACTTCCCGCTCTCATCACACTATGTTTAGTTTAAACTTAGAATACCAAGAGAAAAAAGCAAATTTGATGATAAAAGTAAATTGGAAAGTTGATTAAAATTAAAAGTCCTATCTGAATAATGAAAGTTTAATTTATACTAGACTGTCCCTTTTAATGTGACCACTAGTTTATCTGTACATGTACATTTGTAAAAATCAAACTATTTACCACTAGTATTGGATGTGATAAAATAATATTGTGACTTACGAAGCTAGATGTGGCTATTATATAGGTTATTATGATATAAGAATAATTAGTCAAAGTGGACTTGTATATATAGCCAGGAATATTGAATAATTGTCAGGCGGGGACCAGTTAGGATTCCAGAAGTAACCAAGCTACCATGTAACTTTGACATGGCATAATATCATAATTAGGATATATTTATCAGGATGAGTTTTCTGTAAAAGACAATAGCTTTACCTATGTGTTTATGGTATACATAGTTTGTGATAGAGATTGCTAATTAAGGAGCCCTGACACATAGAAGAGGGGACGCACATAGATGTATTACAGAGCGGTGTTTGGAAGTTTAAGATCTAAGTTTAATATATGTCTATCAGCAATAACTATATACTTATAGTTATTGCTGATAGATTGACACAACTTAGCCATAGGTGGTTATAACTATACTGGATTTATTTGAGAACAACTATCTGATATATATTTGTATAGGGCGCAATAGTATCTAAATATATATATATATATATATATATATATATATATATACATTCAGAGTATTAGAGGAACTGCACCTATATTTAGTAACAAGAGTTGAAGGTAGTGGTTACGATGTACTGATATACTTGTATGGAAACAGGTGAGCTGGTTTCCCTTAGCATATTAGTAATGACCTTATGAATTAGTGATTTACGTAATTTAATGCTCGTACCCAGTCCGGTATGAGAGTGCAGTCCCCTTCCGTGGACTGAGTAGAAAGAGAGAAGACACAAGGTTGATACCCTGCTGCGGCTTGAATGGAGAACATCGAAGAGAAGAGTGGCAATGAATGTTTCTTGCCAGCTCTGCTAGGGGTAACAATACAGACCAGTTGGTATGGCAAGCGTTGACAAAGGCTCTAAGGTATGCTTCAAGATCCTGGTTTAGCCTCCCAGTTAGTACATTGGTCTCGAGGATGACTATCCAGAAGACAACGAAACAGTGGTTCCGATCGACTTGCAGAAGGCTCTCCAAAAGGTAGAGCTGAACTGTGGACCTCTGTCAGAAACTATATTCACAGGAATGCCATGAAGTCGTACCACATGCAAGAGAAAAGAGACGATAGTTCTTGGGCAGAAGGCAGTTTGGTTAGGGGTAGGAAATGAGCCAGATAACTGTATGGTGGTCAGAAGGAGGAAGGTCCACAGTGAAGTCCATTGTTATGTGTGTCCATGGTTTTTGGGAATGGACAAGGGTTGGAGCAAGTCAGGGGGCAAGGATCAGGGGATTTTATTGGCAGCAAAAGTTGTGCAGGCTTTCACATAATCCTGAGTGTCCGATTTCATAGTAGGCCACCATACATGTTGGGAAAGACGCCTGAAAGTCCTAGTCGAACAAGGATGTCCTGAAAATTTGCTATCATGAGCCCAGGCTAGCACAGGGGTGCGTATGTTCAGAGGTACAAAGGATATCGGAGCCCATGGGGGCTCCAGGAGGTTTACTAGACTGGGCACGTTGCAATCTTTGCAGAAGGGTGGTATTTAGTTGAGCAATCACACAGGAGGGGGTATGATGTGTTCAACAGGAGCTTTAGAGGAGTCACTTGAGTGAGGGAACTGACGGGAAAGGGCGTCCGCCTTCTTGTTCTTGGTCCCAGAAAGATAAGAGACCACAAAGTTAAAACGAGAAAAGAACAAGGCCCACCTGGCCTGTCGAGGGTTGAGTCAATGAGCAGTCTCTAGGTAAGTCAGATTCTTGTGGTCTGTGAGAATGTGAATGTGAATGGGATTGGCGGTGCCCTCTAACCAATGACACCATTCAGTCAAAGCCATCTTAATGGCTAGGAGTTCATGATTACCCACATCATAATTCCTCTCAGCAGGAGTAATGCCTTTAGAGAAAAAGGCTACAGGGTGTGACTTGGTAGTCAAAGGATCCCTTTGGGTTAAAACTGCTCCAGTCCCTATCTCGGAGGCATCAACCTCTAAAGTAAATTGTAGGTCAGGATCAGGATGGCGGAGCACAGGAGCAGAACAGAATGCCTTTTTCAGACAAGAGAAGGCATTTATGGCTTCGGGAGGCCAATGTTTACAGTCTTTGTTCCGTTTTGTCAATTCAGAGAGAGGAGCTACTGTTTGAGAAAAGTTCTTTATAAACTTGCGGTAATAATTGGAGAATCCCAACAATCTCTGTAATTCCTTTAAAGATGTAGGTTGAGGCCATTCTAGAACTGCGGTGAGTTTAGCAGAATTCATGGCAAAACCCTCCTTCGAGATGACATAACCAAGGAATTGGATCTGAACTTGATCAAACTCACATTTCTCTAGCTTGGCTACCAAAGAATTGTCTCTTAGACGTAGAAGAACCTGTCTCACATGTCTATGATGCTCCTCTAAAGTGGAAGAGAAAACAAGGATGTCATCTAGATTGACGATGACAGTGCGGTTGAGGAGGTCACGGAAGACATAATTGACAAATGCCTTGAAGATTGCAGGGGTGTTGCACAGCCCAAAGGGCATTACAAGGTATTCGTAATGCCCAGATCTTGTGTTGAAGGCAGTCTTCCATTTGTGGGCTGGAAAGATATGTATCAGATTGTATGCCCCACGTAAGTCCAACTTGGTGAAAAAGCAAGCATCCTGGAGTGAGTCATACAGTTCAGCTATCAATGGAATGGGATAGCAATTCTTGATGGTTATGTTGTTCAAGGCCCTGTAGTCTATGCAGGGTCTGAGCCCACCATCCTTCTTACTGACGAAAAAGAAGCCTGCCCCAGCAGGAAGGAGGAAGGGCAAATGAAACCTTTAGCTAGGTTCTCTTGGATGTACTCCTCCATGGATTTGGTTTCAGCCTTGGAGAGTGGCTACGTCCTGCCTTTAGGAAGTGGGGCTCCGGGAAAGAGGTCGATCTTGCAGTCATAAGGACGGTGGGGTGGCAGCACGTCGGCTGCTTTTTTCTCAAACACATCTGCAAAATCTGCATATACCGAAGGAAGGTTTGAAGGAGTCTGGATGCTGGCTATTGGAATGCAGAGCAGAGTAGTGACTTTAGCAAGGCAGGAGTGGTAACAGGAGGTACTCCAGGGGGCCAGTTATCCTTCAGCCCAGTCGAACTGTGGATTGTGTAACCGAAGCCACGGAAGACCAAGGATGACAGTCTGTGCTGGGGAATGAATGAACTTGAACTGAAGCTATTCGGTATGAAGGACACCCACGGTCAGGGTCAGGGGTGCTGACTCAAAATGGATCAAGCCTGAACCAAGGGTGGTGCCATCCAGAGTAGTTATTTTGAGACAATGTCTTTTCTGCAGAAGAGGCAAGCCAGCTTGAATCAGGAAACGGTGTTCCAGGAAGTTTCCAGCTGCCCCTGAATCAATGAAGGCTTGAGTGTGGACAGTATTCATAAGGAAGGTAAGGGTAACAGGTACCAGGATCCAAGAGGAGTGAGGGGATTTAGTAGAGATCATGCTTAGAGGTACCCCTGTGTTATCCCCTAAGAATTGGCTTTTGCCGGCCAAATGTCACAGTCCTTTAGTTGGTGGGTGCTAGATCCACAATAAAAGCATAGCCTCAGTCTCCTTCTTCTCTGTCTTTCAGACTCTGAAGGTTTGAAGGAGCAGAGATCCATGGGTTCCTCCACTGAGGTAACTGGAGCTGCTGAAGGGGTAGAGGATGCGGCCGGAACCAAACGAACAGGGGGGTGGGAAGGGAGGACACTCCTTGTTCTGTCTCTCTCGGCTTGATAGACTGATAGACTAGACTGATACAAAGCGCTATAAAGTCATCCAAATAAGAAGGAATTTCATGATAGGTGAGTTAATCTTTGATGCGTTCATGCAGACCCCTCCTAAAGGCTGCCTTGAGAGCACTGCCATCCCAAGTGGTTTCAAGTGCCAAGGTGCAAAACTTGATGGCAAACTGTGCCACAGTTTTATTGCCCTGGCGAAGATCCAGGACAGAATATTCTGCAGCAGAGGTACGGCCAGAAGTCCCAAACATCAGCATCATGCAGGAGTGGAGCATTCTGTTCCAAAAGAGGAGAGACCCAAGCTAGGGCCTTGTCTTTCAGCAAGGACATTATAAAGGTGACCCTTTACTGGTGAGACTGAAAAAGGTGTGAGGATCATTGCGGAAGTGCAGCCTGCATTGGTTAAAAAGAACCTGCAATCCATAGTACCTTCACACTTATCAAGCAAAGGTATCCGGGGTATACTTCCAGAAGCAGAGGAAGAAGTCTGGCGGTGAAACAACAGGAGCGGTATTCCTTGATGTAACTAGTAAGGAGAGTTGAGTGGTAATAGCCTCCATCTTGGAATCCATATTCTGCAACTGTTTGGTATTAGTTCCCAACATCTGTCCCTGAAGATAAACAGCTTGTGCCACCTCATCTGGCTCCATCGCCCAAGTATAATGTAATGCTCGTGGGATACCCCTCTATCAGACCGAACTCGGCCAGTAGTCTTGTTTTCCCAGCATCGAGCCGGAATGATAGGGAATATCCCAGAGCAGAGAAAGTTAGTAAAATGAGGAGAGCGGCACTCACCACAGGCAGGACAGTCCCCAGTGGCAACGGCTAAACAGGGCAAGGCAAATCACTGGAATGGTCAGACAGGCAGGGTTTAGCAACAGTAAAGCAGTCCAGGGAAAAAACATTAGAATGGTTAGGCAGGCAGGGTTTGGCAACTGTAAAGCAGTCCAAGGGGAAACCACTAGAATGTTCAGGCAGGCATGATTCTGCAATGGTAAAGCAGTCCAAGGACAAACCACTTGAATGGTAAGGCAGGCAGTATTCGGCAAAAAAAGAGGCAATCCAGAATAACAGAGGTTAAGAAGCAGAGTAGTCAGACAGGCAGAGTTAATACACAGCAAGGCAATAATACAAAATGCTCTATTACTCCCAGGAGTACACAAAGTAACACCTATACTTGGGCAGTGATAGATCGTGAAGAAGGAATTTAAATAGGCGCTGGATTCGCGCCCGGGCATCAGGACTGGAGAGGAGCGTGCGGCAATGACGTCAGCGCCGCACGCCTCTGGACCTGACACAGCCCCTGGCAATGAGCAGGGAAGGAGACACCGCGCCCCTAGCAACAGCTAGAGCGGTGCGGCAATAGCAGGCGCAGTCCTGCCTTGTGCACCACGTGACTGGGTGTGGTCACACTTTCGTTTTCTCTTTCCTGACCAAGCTAGCTGTCGGAGAGGTCGCTTCTTTCTCTGGTTGCCTGGGTCTAGAAGGTGGTGAGTGCCCCAGTCATTGGGAATATAAAGGTGCCGTTTTGTGAGAAATAAAAAGTTAATTTATGTTGTATCCTACTGTTGTTAGTGCAAGCTATGGAGGATTCTGATATTCTTGAGGGTACTCCCTCTATCCCTAATAGTAATACCTGTCTATATTGTGAGGAGGCCTTGATGTGCCCGCCCTCTCAACTATGTTCCATATGCATCAACAAGGTTATTATTATAAGAAGGTTAACCCCTTTAGTACTACTGAGCTGTCCACCTCTGAGGACTCGCCGTCCCATAAGGTGCATACACATCAGTCATCTTCATTGTCACATGCAGCTTCCCGTAGCACGCCTGATCCTCCGTCTGTAGGGAGCTTTTTACCATCGGACTTTACCGCACAGTTAAAGACGGCGGTGTCTGAAGCTCTTAGCGCTTTACCTCGGCCCGCCAAGCGCAAGCGAAAGGTTAAACATAGCTCTCCAGTCCAGGGGACATCCAGTGATTTATTAAATTTGACTGCTTTTCAAGTATCCCAAGATGAGTCATACTCTGAGTCTACAGAGGGTGAAATTTCTCTATCAGAGTCTGCTACCTCTAGGCTGCAGAGGAGCTAGCCTTTGGATTTAAGATTCAACACTTACGTTTTCTTCTAAGAAGGTTCTGTCGACATTAGAGGTTCCAGAGGCCAAGTTGCCTGATGAACCTTTGATCCCTAAATTATACAGAGTGTACGAGGACAGAGTAGCGCCGCTAACTTTTTCTGTACCTGTAAAGATGGCATACATTATTAAGAACGAGTGGGATAGAATTGGATCTTCCTTTTCCCCTTTGTCTGCCTTTAAAAAATGATTCCCGGTCCCGGACTCTCAGCTGGAGTTGTGGGGTTCCGTCCCTAAGCAGGATGACGATATCTCCACGTTAGCTAAGCGTACTACTCCCCTCTTTCAGAGAGCCGATGGATAAGAAGATGGAAACTTCTCAGGAAAATGTTTCAGCATACAGGATATTTATTTCAACCGACAGCAGCTGTTGCTGGAGCTGCGGCCTACTGGTCCAACTCTTTAGCGTATTTGATCGAGGTGGAGGGTCCCCTTGATATTATCCAAGAAAGGATTAAAGTTTGGAGAATTGCCAATTCTTTTATCTGTGATGCAAACATGCAGATTATTCGCCTGAATGCTAAAATATCTGGTTTCTCAGTACAGACCCGTCGGGCGCTCTGGCTGAAGTCCTGGTCTGCGGACATGACTTCTAAGTCTAGACTACTTTCCATCCCCTTTAAGGGAAATATTTTATTTGGTCCAGGCCTGGACTCCATTATCTTCACTGTTACAGGGGGCAATGGTGCCTTCCTACCGCAGGATAAGAAGAACAAAGTTAAGGGACAAGGTTCTAATTTTCGTTCCTTTCGTTCTGAAAAAGCCCATTGTCAGCAGGCCTCTTCTAAGTCCGAGCAAACCAAGAGCTCTTGGAAGCCGGCTCAATCCTGGAACAAATCTAAGCAGAACAAGAAGCCTCCCGAGAACAAGTCGGCATGAAGGGGCGCCGGATCGTGTAGGGGGCAGTCTGTCACTGTTTTCAGACACTTGGTTCAGGGACGTGTAGAATCCGTTGGTCCTGGAGGTCGTAGCTCAGGGATACAGTATAGGTTTCAAATCTCATCCACCCAAGGACAGATTTCTCCTCTCAAGCCTGTCTTCAAAACCAGAAAAGAAGGAAGCCTTTCTAGGGTGCGTACGGGATCTGGCCTCCTTAGGGGTCATTGTCCCAGTTCCTATCACAGAAAGAGGTTTGGGATACTATTCAAACCTGTTTGTGGTCCCAAAGAAAGAGGGAAGGACAGTTCATGACCACTATAGATCTAAAGAATGCCTACCTTTACGTTCCAATCCACAGGGACCACTTCCATTTCCTAAAGTTTGCATTCCTGGATCAGCACTTCCAGTTCATTACACTTCCGTTTGGTCTTGCTACTGCTCCAAGACTCTTTTACAAAGGTTCTAGGTAGGGCGGGCGATATGGGTGAAAAAAAAATGCGATTTAAAAAAAAAAAAACGTGATTGCGATTTGATCGCGATTTTATTAAAAATTACTATAACACCTTAATTTTTCAATAAAACGTTTATTTAACACTACAGAATCTTACTGTACATGTTTCTCAATGTCCAAAGCACTCTTGGAGCATAAAAATACAAACTACAAACAAAGTAGAAAAAAAAAAAAGTCAGTAAGGCACTATAAAGTATTTGTACAATACTCACTTTATTGCTCACAACTTTGAGCTGTCCCACCACCACACCACTGCTTGACCACCCCCCACACTACTCCCAGATGACTCCCACACACTCTTCAATCTCTTCCAAAATGGCCGCTTTGCAGGCATTCTCAGGTCCGCCCACGGCCGCACACTGGTTTGCCACTCATCCTCCCTCTCCGCCTCCATTTTCAGGACAATCTGAGGATTTTTTTTTTTTTAAATTGCGTACTCTCGCGGTTTTAAAACCGCGGTGATTAATCTCGGGTTTAAAACCGCATCCGCGATTAATCGTGCAGCCCTAGTTCTAGGGGCTCTCCTGGTCGTCGCCAGAACCCAGGATATAGCAGTAGCTCCCTACTTGGACAACATTATGGTTCAAGCACCATCCTTTCGTCTGGCGGAGGACAATTATGTGTCTCTTCTCTCCCTTCTTCGATCACATGGATGGAAGATAAACTTAGAGAAGAGTTCTCTTATTCCAAGCACCAGGGTAGAATTCCTGGGTACTATAATAGACTCGATAGCCATGAGGATAATTCTAACCAACCAGAGACGTTGCAAGTTAGCTCCGGCATGTCATGCCCTCCGGACCTCCTTAAGGCCATCTGTGGCTCAGTGTATGGAAGTAATTTGTTTCATGGTGTCCAGCATGGACATAATTCCCTTTGCCAGGTTCTGTCTCAGACAATTGCAACTGTGCAGTGGAAAGGCGATCATTCGGATCTGTCTCAACAGATTTCCCTGGACAGCCGGTCGAGAGAAGCGTTCTCTTGGTGGCTCTGTCCAGATTATCTGTCCCGAGGGACATCCTTTCTAAGGCCATCCTGGGAGATTGTAACTACGGACACGAGTCTCTCAGGATGGGGAGCTGTTTGTGGTGCCAAAAAGGCACAGGGCCTGTGGTCTCAGGAGGAACGCTCCCTCCTGATCAGCATTCTAGAACTTCGAGCAATCTTCAATGCTGTGAAGGCTTGGCCTCTTCTGGGTCCCGGTTTATCAGATTCCAATAAGACAAAATAACCTTGGTGGCTTACATGAACCATCAGGGGGGAACGAGAAGCTCCCTAGCAATGAGGGAAGTATCGGATCGGATTTTGGAATGGACGGAGGCCCACAGCAGTTCGCTGTCAGCAGCCCACATTCCGGGTGTGGACAACTGGGAAGCGGATTTTCTCAGCAGACAATCATTTTATCCGGGGAATGGTCTCTCCATCCTGAAGTGTTTGCGGAGATATGCAATATGTGGGGGACGCCGGAGATAGATCTCATGGCGTCTCAACTCAATACCAAGCTACTCAGATATGGGTCGAGGTCCAGGGATCTTCAGGCGGAGCTAATAGATGCATTAGCAGTGCCTTGGAGGTTCAGTCTCATCTACCTTTTTCCGCCGTTACCACTCCTTCCTCTGGTAGTGGCCTGCATCAAGCAGTAGCAGGCGTCAGTAATACTGATTGCTCCATCGTGGCCGAGATGGATGTGGTTCGCGGATCTAGTAATGATGTCATCTTCTCCTCCATGGAAGTTACCTTATCGCAGGGATCTGCTGGAACAAGGTCCTTTTGTTCATCAAAATCTAGATTCTCTGAGGCTGACTGTGTGGAGATTAAATGCTTAGTCCTTGCCAAGAGAGGGTTTCCTGAGAGAGTTATCGATACTCTCATTCAAGCTTGTAAGCCGGTTACTCGTCACATCTATCATAAGGTGTGGAGAACCTACTTATTCTGGTGTGAAGAGCGTGGATTTCCCTGGCATAAAGTTAAGGTTGCCAGGATTTTATTGTTTTTCCAGGACGGACTGGAGAAGGGTCTTTCGGCCAGTTCCTTCCCTGAAGGGACAGATTTCGGCCTTGTCTGTTTTACTCCATATCTTGAGAATCTACTGGGTGGCTCAGCTTGTGCTGTTTCTGTCGTGCTAGGAAGAATCACACAGCTTTGATCAGAGAGTTGTGTGGTTGGTGTTGTACTCAGTAATTGTCCCTCCTGTATGTCCACATGTGAAGCATCAGTTGAACTTAGAGTCTAATTTATATCACTATGTGACATCCTTGGTGGTACATAAAGCACTGCATCTGGAATATTTGTAACTCCTGTATTTGTTCCTCTGTTATGACACAGATGTATTCTGTTGCGCCGGTAATCTTTGCCATTCTCGGTGCGGACAATGTATGACCATAGTGCACATGTTAGTTTGGTTACCACTGCAGTTTTCTACCTTCCTTCTAAATTTTGCATCCTTACCCTATCGCCAAGCTCACAAGATTTTAGAAATTTACACCCACGATAAAAGTGCTGTTTCTGCCTGTTTTTTAATGATTCCACTCGCTGTTTAAAGGGACACTGAACCAAAAATGTTTCTTTTGTGATTCAGATAGAGCATGCAATTTTAAGCAACTTTCTAATTTACTCATATTATCAATTTTTCTTCATTCTCTTGCTATCTTTATATAAAAAAGAAGGCATCTAAGCTTTTTTCTTGGTTCAGAACTCTGGGCAGCAGTTTTTGATTGGTGGATGGATTTATCCACCAATCAGCAAGGACAACCTAGGTTGTTCACCAAAAATGGGCCGGCATCTAAACTTACATTCTTGCATTTCAAATAAAGATTCCAAGATAATGAAGACAATTTGATAATAGGAGTAAATTAGAAAGTTGCTTAAAATGTCATGCTCTATCTGAATCACTAAAGAAAAAATTTGGTTACAGTGTCCCTTTAACCATTGCAGGATTCTGTACTTTGGAGGCAAGTTGTGTAGGTGTTGAAGGCAAAACTGATTTCAAACGTCTACTCATTAGTAATTGTGAAGGTGATGCAATTCCATCTATTGGGGTGTTTTTACGCTGGTTTTGGGCTACCGCTGGTTTTTAGAGTCTTGCAGGTAAGGGTCTAACGCTCACTTTCCAGCCGCGACTTTTCCATACCGCAGATCCCCCTATGCCATTTGCGTATCCTATCTTTTCAATGGGATCTTTCTAACGCCGGTATTTAGAGTCTTGGCTGAAGTGAGCGTTAGAAATCTAACGACAAAACTCCAGCCGCAAAGAAAAGTCAGGAGTTAAGAGCTTTCTGGGCTAACGCCGGTTCATAAAGCTCTTAACTACTGTGCTCTAAAGTACACTAACACCCATAAACTACCTATGTACCCCTAAACCGAGGCCCCCCACATCGCCGCTACTCTAATAAAATTTTTTAACCCCTAATCTGCCGACCGCACACCGCCGCCACCTACGTTATCCCTATGTACCCCTAATCTGCTGCCCCTAACACCGCCGACCCCTATATTATATTTATTAACCCCTAATCTGCCGCCCCCAACGTCGCTGCTACCTTACCTACAATTATTAACCTCTAATCTGCCGACCGGACCTCACCGCTACTATAATAAAGTTATTAACCCCTAATCCGCCTCACTCCCGCCTCAATAACCCTATAATAAATAGTATTAACCCCTAATCTGCCCTCCCTAACATCGCCGACACCTAACTTCAAGTATTAACCCCTAATCTGCTGACCGGACCTCACCGCTACTATAATAAATGTATTAACCCCTAATAGAATGCGAGCTCAATATGATTGGCTGATTGGATCAGCCAATCGGATTGAACTTGAATCTGATTGGCTGATTCCATCAGCCAATCAGATTTTTCCTACCTTAATTCCGATTGGCTGATAGAATCCTATCAGCCAATCGGAATTCGAGGGACGCCATCTTGGATGACGTAATTTAAAGGAACCTTCATTCGGACTTAGGACGTCGGAAGAAGAGGATGGATCCGCGCCGGAGGTCTTGAAGATGGAGCCACTCGTCATCGGATGAAGATAGAAGATGAAGATGGTTGCCGGTCCGGATCTCCTCTTCTGCCCGGATAGGACTTCTTCTGGACTTCTTCTTGCCGCTTGATAGAGGACTTCAGCCGGATGATGGATCTCCAGCCCCCGCTTGGGCTTGGATGAAGATTTCTGAGCCTGGACGGATCGGTGATACCCGGTGTGGTGAAGATAAGGTAGGAAGATCTTCAGGGGCTTAGTGTTAGGTTTATTTAAGGAAGGTTTGGGTTAGATTAGGGGTATGTGGGTGGTGGGTTGTAATGTTGGGGGGGGTATTGTGTTTATTTTTACAGACAAAAGAGCTGAATTCTTTGGGGCATGCCCTGAAAAAGGCCCTTTTAAGGGCTGGTAAGGTAAAAGAGCTTTTCTATTTTATTTTTCGTTAGATTTAAATTATATTTAATTTAGGGGGGTGTTAGTGTTAGGGTTAGACTTAGCTTTAGGGGTTAATACATTTATTAGAGTAGCAGTGAGGTCCGGTCGGCAGATTAAGGGTTAATACTTGAAGTTAGGTGTCAGCAATGTTAGGGAGGGCAGATTAGGGGTTAATACTATTTATTATAGGGTTAGTGAGGCGGATTAGGGGTTAATGCATTTATTATAGTAGCGGTGAGGTCCAGTCGGCAGATTAGGGGTTAATTATTGTAGGTAGCTGGCGGCGACGTTGCGGGGGGCAGATTAGGGGTTAATAAATATAATATAGGGGTCGGCGATGTTAGGGGCAGCAGATTAGGGGTACATAGGTATAATGTAGGTTGCTGCGGTGTACGGAGCGGCAGATTAGGGGTTAAAAAAAATATACATGGGTCAGCGATAGCGGGGTCGGCAGATTAGGGGTTAGTAAGTGTAAGGTTAGGGGTGTTTAGACTCGGGGTACATGTTAGGGTGTTAGGTGCAGACTTAGAAACTGTTTCCCCATAGGAAACAATGGGGCTGCGTTAAGAGCTGAACGCTGCTTTTTTGCAGGTGTTAGGTTTTTTTTCAGCTCAAACTGCCCCATTGTTTTCTATGGGGGAATCGTGCACGAGCACGTTTTTGAAGCTGGCCGCGTCCGTAAGCACCGCTGGTATTGAGAGTTGCATTGGCGGTAAATATGCTATACGCTCCCTTTTTGGAGCCTAACGCAGCCCTTCTGTGAACTCTAAATACCAGCGGTATTTAAAAGGTGCGGGGGGAAAAAAGCCAGCGTTAGCTACGCGGGTCGTTACCAACAAAACTCTAAATCTAGCCGTTAGTGTCTCTTAGTTGAACTATTTCAAAGTAACGACTGTAGTAATCTACCATTATAAGATAGTTGTTATGGTTCCATGTAAATAGGTCTGATGCAATTCTTTGCCAAGCTCTCTCTGGCTGTACTCTTGTTACCCATTGGCTCCTTTTGGTTTGCTCTTTGATTTTCTTGACATGTTGCACAATTATTGACCAAGTCTTCAATCTGTCAATTAATTCCAGGCCAATATAAGAGATCCCTAGCACGTCTTTTGCACAAGGCTATTCCAAAATGCCCTATATGCAGTTTTCTTATTATTTCTTTTCTGAGCTCCGGGGAACCACAATTCTCTCCCCTTTAAAAACAATCCCATCAATTATTGACAGTTTTTTTCTTACATTCCAGTAACGTTTTAAGTCAACATTCATTTTGGCTTTTGAGTTCGGCCATCCTTGCCTTATTTTTGTGATCAAATTGGCCATAGTTGCATCCCTTTCTGTTGCTAGCTGTATTTCTTTAAGTTTTTCATCAGTAGCAGGTAATTGTGAAAGTACTGTCACGCCGCGCCGCTCTAGCCGTTGCTAGGGGCGCGGCGTCTCCTTCCAGCTTATTGGCTAGGGATGTGTCGGCTCTGGATGCGTGCGGCGCTGACGTCATCGCCGCACGCTCTTGATGCCGACCGGTCCTGTGGCGCCAATCCTCTATTATTTAAACGGGCAGCAAACAGTCTATCACTGCCCAAGTATAGGTGCTACTTCATGTACTCCTGGGTGTGATAGATCGTTTGCTGGACTGATATTAATTGTTGCTGAACCCTGCCTCTCTCACTATGCTACCTGGTTAACCCCTGAATTGCTGGACTGATTTATTGTTGCTGATCCCTGCCTGTCTCACTATGCTACCTGGTTAACCCCTTCATTACTGACTGATACATTGTTGCTGAACCCTGCCTGTCTCACCACGCTACCTGGTTAACCCCTGAATTGCTGGACTGATTTATTGTTGCTAATCCCTGCCTGTCCCACTACGCTACCTGGTTAACCCCTGAATTGCTGGACTAATTTATTGTTGCCAATCCCTGAACCTTCTTGTATTTGCCTAGTGCTTTCCTGCCTGTGGTGAGTGCCGCTCTCCTCATTTGTCTAATATTCTCTGCTCTGGGATATTCCCTATCTTTCCGGCTTGATGCCAGGATAACAAGACTACTGGCCGAGTTCGGTCTGATAGAGGAGTATCCCACGAGCATTACAAGTAAAAAGTGCACATGCTTCTCCAAGTCCCTTTCCTCTCTTTTGTTTTGTCTAGGCTTAAATGTCCTTGAAAGCATATCAGCTACTGGAATTTTATTGCCAGGTACATATACTAAATGCATATCCTATTTTTGTATTCTTTGTATCATTCTTTGCAGCCTTGGTGGAGCGGACACAAGTGGTTTTTCCATGATGCTCATAAGTGGTTTATGATCAGTCTCAACTGTGGCTTTCAGCCCATAGATGTATTGATTAAACTTTTCACAACCAATTACAATGTCCAACATTTCTTTTTCTATTTGGGCATAGTTGCGATGCGTAGGAGTCATTGATCTGGAAGTATATGCAACAGGTCTGCCTTCCTGCATTAGCACTGCTCCTAAACCGAACTGACAGGCATCAACCCATATTGTTACCTCCTTCTTGGGGTCAAAATATTGTAATCCAGTTTCTGATTAACGCACAATAAGACCTTTGACATCTTCAAAAACATTTATTGAGTCATTCCAGCTCCATAGTGCATCCTTTTTAATTAGTTCTCTTAATGGAGCTGTAGCTTCAGCTAGTCCAGGAACAAACCTTGACAGATAATTAAACATACCCAGAATGGTTTCTAATTCCTTCTTAGAGGTAGGAGGATCCAGATGTTGCATTGCTGCTATTTTCTCTGGGTCTGCTTTTAGACCATCTTGTTACAGAATATGACCAAAATATTTAACTTGGGTAACACACCGATTTGCATTTTACCTGGGTTTAACTTCATGTTTCTCTCTCAACACCGTTCCAATAGTGCACACAGATTTTGATCATGTTCTTTCCGTGTAGATCCATATACCAGAAGATCATCTATGATTACACCATGAAGGCCTTCAATGGTTTCATGTGTTTTTTTTCTGAAATATTTCTTGTGCTGAGGCAACGCCAGAGGGAACTCTAGTAAAACGCCATCTTCCAAATGGTGAATTAAAAGTGGTGAGCCTGCTGCTCTGTTCATCTAATTTGAGTTGCTAATTTCCTGACTGAGTATCTAATACGTTTAAGAATTTTGCATGTGCTAACTTGTGTGTGATGTCATCTAGAGTTGGTAAACTGTAGTGTTCTCGCATGATTTCTCTGTTTAAATCTCTTGGGTCAATGCATTTTCTTAAAGCACCTGAGTTTTTCTTTGCTACTGCAACCATTGAACTCACCCCCTCAGTGGCCTCATCTACTTTTTCCAGCACTCCTAAATTTACCATGCGATCCAGTTCCTCTTTGAGTTTGTCTTTTATGGCAATTGGAATCCTTCTTGGTGAATGAATTACTGGATGTGCATCTGGTTTTAGTTTAATGTGGCATTCACCAGGCAAACAACCTAGCCCTTGAAACACACCTGAAAATAGTTCCTCAACTTGTTGCTTAGATAAACCTTTGCTATACTGATAAACAGTCATGACTATTTTTTATAAGATTTAGATGTTTGCAGGCACTTAACCCTAGAACAGGCTATGCTGGGGTGTCTATAACATAAAATTCCAAATTAAGTTTTTTGTTCTATAACATGCATTGATATAAGCATTTTCCCAGTACATGTAGCCGGTGTCCTCCATAACCAACAAGTTTTGACAGACCAGAATTATTTTCAAGCTCACATATGTTTGCCAGATTGTCATAATATGTGCTAGCAGGAATGCAATTTACTTGTGCACCTGTATCAATCTTGAATTTAATTGGTATGTTTTGTGTGCTCACAAGAATCTCAACATATACCTCATCTTGTTCTACATTTGTTTTATCCACCATAGCTAGAAATATTGTACTTTGATCAATGTCACTATCAGTTTCATTTTCATCTTGCTCCACTTGATTCACTGACTTCACTTTTTTTTTTTTTTTATTCTATTGGGCACATACTCAGAAGCAGCTGGCTTTTCTCTCCCAGGGTTATATACCTATTAGATTTCTTGTGGAAAAGTAATAGTGTGTGGGTTAAGCGGGATTAGGAAGGCTGTTTACCCTCTTACCTCAGGTAATGGTGACCTCTAACCCCTGGTAGTAATGACGTCTAACCCCTGGTGATAATACTAGCATGCCTTCAGTTTTATAGGATGAGCAGTGCTAACACCAGGGTAACGAACAGTGGCAGCCTCAGACTGCCAGCAAATGTGCTTGCCAACCCCAGGACTCCATACAATGGATTACAGATAAACATATATGATGTAGTGTGTGTGTCTATCTGTATCTATAAGTGTGTAAGTGTGTGTATCTGCATGTATAAGTGTAAGCTGTGTAGTGTGTGTGTGTATCTGTATGTATAAGTGTATGCTATGTAGTGTGTGTGTGCATGTATAAATGTAAGCTATGAAGTGTGTATCTGCATGTATAAGTGTATACTATGTAGTGTGTGTGTATCTGCATGTGTAAGTGTATACTATGTAGTGTGTGTATCTGCATGTATAAGTGTACGCTATGTAGTGTGTGTGTATCTGCGTGTATAAGTGTATACTATGTAGTGTGTGTCTGTATGTGCAATTGTATGCTATGTAGTGTGTGTGTGCGTATCTGCATGTGTGTGTCTATCTGTATCTATAAGTGTGTAAGTGTGTGTATCTGCATGTATAAGTGTAAGCTGTGTAGTGTGTGTGTATCTGTATGTATAAGTGTGTGTGTGTATCTGCATGTATAAGTCTATGCTATGTAGTGTGTGTGTCTGCATGTATAAATGTAAGCTATGAAGTGTGTGTATCTGCATGTATAAGTGTATACTATGTAGTGTGTGTATCTGCATGTGTAAGTGTATACTATGTAGTGTGTGTGTGTATCTGTATGTATAAGTGTATGCTATGTAGTTTGTGTGTATCTGCCTGCATAAGTGTATGATATGTAGTGTGTGTCTGCATGTGTAAGTGTATGCTATGTAGTGTGTGTGTATCTGCATGTGTAAGTCTATGCTATGTAGTGTGTGTCTGCATGTATAAATGTAAGCTATGAAGTGTATGTATCTGCATGTATAAGTGTATACTATGTAGTGTGTGTATCTGCATGTATACATGTATGCTATGTAGTGTGTGTATCTGTATGTGTAAGTGTATGTTATGTAGTGTGTGTGTGCGCGTTTCTGCATGTATAAGTGTATGCTATGTAGTGTGTGTATCTCTATGTATAAGTGTATGCTATGTAGTGTGTATGTATCTGCCTGTATAAGTGTATGATATGTAGTGTGTCTGCATGTGTAAGTGTATGCAATGTAGTGTGTGTATCTGCATGTGTAATTGTATGCTATGTAGTGTGTGTGTATCTGTATATGTAAGTGTATGCTATGTTGTGTGTTACTGTGCATGTTTGCTAACATTAAAGGCCAGAATCTAGAATATTAATGAGGAAAGCAGAGAGCAGTTTTAAAGAATCTATAATTACATTTCCAATTAAGATAAAAAATATTTAGCAATGTCTCTGCAAAGGTTAATTAAATACAGAGCTTACATAGCTATACCAGTGGTTTGAGCTTGTGTTTGATTTGCTGCCTAAGAGTATTAAACAATATGACTTTATTTAGAATTTTATTTATATTACTTTGGTCTTATGATTTTTTTAAGCCCCGCCCCTGTTCCTGCCCACCACATTTATTTTTTTTGCCGCGGGGGGGGGGGGGTGTCCCTCTTTTTGAATTTTGAAATGTTGGGAGGTAAATTTCAAAATTCAAATACGTTATAGTGTTGTTTCTGCTCAACCTGGCAAAATGGTCGTTTTTCTTACATTTGTAGCATATTTTGCCCTGTGCTGGACACTGTGTATTCTTTTTTTCTCTTGTTAAGTGTATCCAGTCCACGGATCATCCATTTCTTGTGGGATATTCTCCTTCCCAACAGGAAGTTGCAAGAGGATCACCCACAGCAGAGCTGCTATATAGCTCCTCCCCTCACTGCCATATCCAGTCATTCTCTTGCAACTCTCAACTAAGATGGAGGTCGTAAGAGGACTGTGGTGTTTTATACTTAGTTTATTTCTTCAATCAAAAGTTTGTTATTTTTAAATGGTACCGGAGTGTACTGTTTATCTCAGGTAGTATTTAGAAGAAGAATCTCCCTGCGTTTTCTATGATCTTAGCAGAAGTAACTAAGATCCTTTGCTGTTCTCACATATTCTGAGGAGTGAGGTAACTTCAGAGGGGGAATAGCGTGAAGGTTTTCCTGCAATAATGTATGTGCAGTTAAAATATTTTTCTAGGGATGGAATTTGCTAGAAAATGCTGCTGATACCGAAGTAATGTAAGTAAAGCCTTAAATGCAGTGATAGCGACTGGTATCAGGCTTATTAATAGAGATACATACTCTTATAAAAGTGTAATATAAAACGTTTGCTGGCATGTTTAATTGTTTTTTACATATGTTTGGTGATAAAACTTATTGGGGCCTAGTTTTTTCCACATGGCTGGCTTGAATTTTGCCTAGAAACAGTTCCCTGAGGCTTCCCACTGTTGTAATATGAGTGGGAGGGGCCTATTTTGGCGTTTTTTTGCACAGCAAAAATTACAGACACAGACATCCAGCTTCTTCCTGCATGATCCAGGACTTCTCTGGAGGGCTCAAAAGGCTTCAAAAGTCGTATTGAGGGAGGTAAAAAGCCACAGTAGAGCTGTGGCAGTTGTTGTGACTGTTTAAAAAATGTTTTTGTCATTTGTTATTCCATTTTTGGTATTAAGGGGTTAATCATCCATTTGCAAGTGGGTGCAATGCTCTGCTAACTTATTACATACACTGTAAAAATTTTGTTAGTGTAACTGCATTTTTTCACTGTTATTTCAAAATTTGGGAAAATTTGTGTTTCTTAAAGGCGCAGTAACGTTTTTTATATTGCTTGTAAACTTGTTTTAAAGTGTTTTCCAAGCTTGCTAGTATCATTGCTAGTCTGTTTAAATATGTCTGACACAGAGGAACCTACTTGTTCATTATGTTTGAAAGCCATGGTGAAGCCCCATTGGAGAATGTGTACTAAATGTATTGATTTCACCTTAAACAGTAAAGATCAGTCTTTAACTATAAAAGAATTATCACCAGAGGGTTCTGTCGAGGGGGAAGTTATGCCGACTAACTCTCCCCACGTGTCAGACCCTTCGCCTCCCGCTCAGGGGACGCACGCTAATAATCATGAATAATACCCTGTCAGAGGTATTATCTAGATTGCCTGAATTAAGAGGCAAGCGCGATAGCTCTGGGGTTAGGAGAGATACAGAGCGCGCAAATGCTGTTAGAGCCATGTCTGACACTGCGTCACAGTATGCAGAACATGAGGACGGAGAGCTTCAGTCTGTGGGTGACATCTCTGACTCGGGGAAACCTGATTCAGAGATTTCTAATTTTAAATTTAAGCTTGAGAACCTCCGTGTATTGCTTGGGGAGGTATTAGCTGCTCTGAATGACTGTAACACAGTTGCAATTCTAGAGAAATTGTGTAGGCTGGATAGATACTATGCGGTGCCGGTGTGTACTGACGTTTTTCCTATACCTAAAAGGCTTACAGAAATTATTAGCAAGGAGTGGGATAGACCCGGTGTGCCCTTTTCCCCACCTCCTATATTTAGAAAAATGTTTCCAATAGACGCCACTACACGGGAGCAGTTTCTACTTTAGCAAAGCGTACCACTATCCCGGTTGAGGACAGTTGTGCTTTTTCAGATCCAATGGATAAAAAATTGGAGGGTTACCTTAAGAAAATGTTTATTCAACAAGGTTTTATTTTACAGCCCCTTGCATGCATTGCGCCTGTCACTGCTGCGGCGGCATTCTGGTTTGAGGCCCTGGAAGAGGCCATCCAGACAGCTCCATTGAATGAAATTATTCACAAGCTTAGAACGCTTAAGCTAGCTAACTCATTTGTTTCTGATGCCATTGTTCATTTGACTAAACTAACGGCTAAGAATTCCGGATTCGCCATCCAGGCGCGTAGGGCGCTATGGCTTAAATCCTGGTCAGCTGACGTGACTTCAAAGTCTATATTACTCAACATTCCTTTCAAGGGGCAGACCTTATTCGGGCCTGGCTTGAAGGAAATTATTGCTGACATTACTGGAGGCAAGGGTCATACCCTTCCTCAGGACAGGGCCAAATCAAAGGCCAAACAGTCTAATTTTCGTGCCTTTCGAAATTTCAAGGCAGGAGCAGCATCAACTTCCTCCGCTTCAAACCAAGAGGGAACTGTTGCTCATTCCAGATAGGCCTGTAAACCTAACCAGTCCTGGAACAAGGGCAAGCAGGCCAGGAAGCCTGCTGCTGCCCCCAAGACAGCATGAAGGAACAGCCCCCTATCCGGAAACGGATCTAGTGGGGGGCAGACTTTCTCTCTTCGCCCAGGCGTGGGCAAGAGATGTTCAGGATCCCTGGGCGTTGGAGATCATATCTCAGGGATATCTTCTGGACTTCAAAGCTTCTCCTCCACAAGGGAGATTTCATCTTTCAAGGCTATCATCAAACCAGATAAAGAAAGAGGCATTCCTAAGCTGTGTGCAAGACCTCCTAGTAATGGGAGTGATCCATCCAGTTCCGCGGACGGAACAAGGACAGGGATTTTATTCAAATCTGTTTGTGGTTCCCAAGAAAGAGTGAACCTTCAGACCAATCTTGGATCTAAAGATCTTAAACAAATTCCTCAGAGTTCCATCATTCAAAATGGAAACTATTCGGACCATCCTACCCATGATCCAAGAGGGTCAGTACATGACCACAGTGGACTTAAAGGATGCCTACCTTCACATACCGATTCACAAAGATCATCATCGGTTCCTAAGGTTTGCCTTTCTAGACAGGCATTACCAATTTGTAGCTCTTCCCTTCGGGTTGGCCACTGCTCCGAGAATTTTTACAAAGGTTCTGGGCTCACTTCTGGCGGTTCTAAGACCGCGAGGCATAGCGGTGGCTCCGTATCTAGACAACATCCTGATACAGGCGTCAAGCTTTCAAATTGCCAAGGCTCATACAGAGGTAGTTCTGGCATTTCTGAGGTCGCATGGGTGGAAAGTGAACGTGGAAAAGAGTTCTCTATCACCACTCACAAGAGTCTCCTTCCTAGGGACTCTTATAGATTCTGTAGAGATGAAAATTTACCTGACGGAGTCCAGGTTATCAAAACTTCTAAATGCTTGCCGTGTCCTTCATTCCATTCCACGCCCGTCAGTGGCTCAGTGCATGGAAGTAATCGGCTTATTGGTAGCGGCAATGGACATAGTGCCATTTGCGTGCCTGCATCTCAGACCGCTGCAATTATGCATGCTAAGTCAGTGGAATGGGGATTACTCAGATTTGTCCCCTCTACTAAATCTGGATCAAGAGACCAGAGATTCTCTTCTCTGGTGGCTTTCTCGGGTCCATCTGTCCAAGGGTATGACCTTTCGCAGGCCAGATTGGACGATTGTAACAACAGATGCCAGCCTTCTAGGTTGGGGCGCAGTCTGGAACTCCCTGAAGGCTCAGGGATCGTGGACTCAGGAGGAGAAACTCCTCCCAATAAATATTCTGGAGTTAAGAGCAATATTCAATGCTCTTCTAGCTTGGCCTCAGTTAGCAACACTGAGGTTCATCAGATTTCAGTCGGACAACATCACGACTGTGGCTTACATCAACCATCAAGGGGGAACCAGGAGTTCCCTAGCGATGTTAGAAGTCTCAAAGATAATTCGCTGGGCGGAGTCTCACTCTTGCCACCTGTCAGCGATCCACATCCCAGGCGTAGAGAACTGGGAGGCGGATTTTCTAAGTCGTCAGACTTTTCATCCGGGGGAGTGGGAACTCCATCCGGAGGTGGTTGCTCAACTGGTCCATCGTTGGGGCAAACCAGAACTGGATCTCATGGTGTCTCGCCAGAACGCCAAGCTTCCTTGTTACGGATCCAGGTCCAGGGACCCTGGAGCAACGCTGATAGATGCTCTAGCAGCTCCTTGGTTCTTCAACCTGGCCTATGTGTTTCCACCGTTTCCTCTGCTCCCTCGACTGATTGCCCAAATCAAACAGGAGAGAGCATCGGTGATTCTGATAGCGCCTGCATGGCCACGCAGGACCTGGTATGCAGACCTAGTGGACATGTCATCTCTTCCACCATGGACTCTGCCTCTGAGGCAGGACCTTCTAATACAAGGTCCTTTCAATCATCGAAATCTACTTTCTCTGAGACTGACTGCATGGAGATTGAACGCTTGATTCTATCAAGGCGTGGCTTCTCCGAGTCAGTCATTGATACCTACATACAGGCTCGGAAGCCTGTCATCAGGAAAATCTACCATAAGATATGGCGTAAATATCTTTATTGGTGTGAATCCAAGAGTTACTCATGGAGTAATGTTAGGATTCCTAGGATATTGTCCTTTCTCCAAGAGGGTTTGGACAAAGGCTTATCAGCTAGTTCTTTAAAAGGACAGATCTCTGCTCTGTCTATTCTTTTGCACAAGCGTCTGGCAGAAGTTCCAGACGTCCAGGCATTTTGTCAGGCTTTGGTTAGGATTAAGCCTGTGTTTATCCCCCGTGGAGCTTAAACTTGGTTCTTAAAGTTCTTCAGGGAGTTCCGTTTGAACCCCTTCATTCCATTGATATTAAACTTTTATCTTGGAAAGTTCTGTTTTTGATGGCTATTTCCTCGGCTCGAAGAGTCTCTGAGTTATCTGCCTTACATTGTGATTCTCCTTATCTGATTTTTCATTCAGACAAGGTAGTTCTGCGTACCAAACCTGGATTTTTACCTAAGGTGGTTTCTAACAGGAATATCAATCAAGGATTGTTGTTCCATCATTGTGTCCTAATCCTTCTTCAAAGAAGGAACGTCTTTTGCATAATCTGGACGTAGTCCGTGTCTTGAAGTTTTACTTACAGGCTACTAAAGATTTTCGTCAAACATCTGCCCTGTTTGTCGTTTACTCTAGAGAGAGGAGAGGTCAAAAAGCTTCGGCAACCTCTCTCTCCTTTTGGCTTTGGAGCATAATACGCTTAGCCTATGAGACTGCTGGACAGCAGCCCCCTGAAAGGATTACAGCTCATTCTACTAGAGCTGTGGCTTCCACCTGGGCCTTTAAAAATGAGGCCTCTGTTGAACAGATTTGCAATGCTGCGACTTGGTCTTCGCTTCACACCTTTTCAAAATTTTACAAATTTGACACTTTTGCTTCTTCGGAGGCTGTTTCTTCTGTTAAGTGTGATCAGTCCACGGGTCATCATTACTTCTGGGATATTACTCCTCCCCAACAGGAAGTGCAAGAGGATTCACCCAGCAGAGCTGCATATAGCTCCTCCCCTCTACGTCACTCCCAGTCATTCTCTTGCACCCAACGACTAGATAGGATGTGTGAGAGGACTATGGTGATTATACTTAGTTTTATATCTTCAATCAAAAGTTTGTTATTTTAAAATAGCACCGGAGTGTGTTATTACCTCTCTGGCAGAGTTTGAAGAAGAATCTACCAGAGTTTTGCTATGATTTTAGCCGGAGTAGTTAAGATCATATTGCTGTTCTCGGCCATCTGAGGAGTGAGGTAAACTTCAGATCAGGGGACAGCGGGCAGATGAATCTGCATAGAGGTATGTAGCAGTTTTTATTTTCTGACAATGGAATTGATGAGAAAATCCTGCCATACCGATATAATGTCATGTATGTATACTTTACACTTCAGTATTCTGGGGAATGGTACTTCACTAGAATTACACTGTAAGAAATACATAAAGCTGTTTAATAACTAGAGATTATGTTTAACGTTTTTGCTGGAATGTAAAATCGTTTTCATTTGCTGAGGTACTGTGTGAATAAATGTTTGGGCACTATTTTTCCACTTGGCAGTTGCTTAATCTGTTTTTCTGACAGTTTCTGTTCTCCCTCACTGCTGTGTGTGAGGGGGAGGGGCCGTTTTTTGGCGCTTTTACTATGCATCAAATATTTCAGTCAGCAACTCATTGTATTCCCTGCATGATCCGGTTCATCTCTACAGAGCTCAGGGGTCTTCAAAACTTATTTTGAGGGAGGTAATTTCTCTCAGCAGAGCTGTGAGAATTATAGTTTGACTGAGATAAAAAACGTTTATTCTGTAATTTGTTTCCTGCTTTCAGAATTTGTTATCTTTGCTAATGGGATTAAACCTTTGCTAAAGTTGTGTTGTTTACAAGGATTGAGGCTATAACTGTTTCAATTTATTAATTTTCAACTGTCATAGATCTTCTGTGCTTCTTAAAGGCACAGTACATTTTAATATTATTCTAATTGAATTGTATTTCCAAGTTGCAAGTTTATTTTCTAGTGTGTTAAACATGTCTGATTCAGAGGATGATACCTGTGTCATTTGTTGCAATGCCAAAGTGGAGCCCAATAGAAATTTATGTACTAACTGTATTGATGCTACTTTAAATAAAAGTCAATCTGTACAAATTGAACAAATTTCACCAAACAACGAGGGGAGAGTTATGCCGACTAACTCGCCTCACGTGTCAGTACCTACATCTCCCGCTCAGAGGGAGGTGCGTGATATTGTAGCGCCGAGTACATCTGGGCGGCCATTACAAATCACATTACAGGATATGGCTACTGTTATGACTGAGGTTTTGGCTAAATTACCAGAACTAAGAGGTAAGCGTGATCACTCTGGGGTGAGAACAGAGTGCGCTGATAATATTAGGGCCATGTCAGACACTGCGTCACAGGTGGCAGAACATGAGGACGGAGAACTTCATTCTGTGGGTGACGGTTCTGATCCAAACAGACTGGATTCAGATATTTCAAATTTTAAATTTAAACTGGAAAACCTCCGTGTATTACTAGGGGAGGTGTTAGCGGCTCTGAATGATTGTAACACAGTTGCAATACCAGAGAAAATGTGTAGGTTGGATAAATATTTTGCGGTACCGACGAGTACTGAGGTTTTTCCTATACCTAAGAGACTTACTGAAATTGTTACTAAGGAGTGGGATAGACCCGGTGTGCCGTTCTCACCCCCTCCGATATTTAGAAAAATGTTTCCAATAGACGCCACCACAAGGGACTTATGGCAAACGGTCCCTAAGGTGGAGGGAGCAGTTTCTACCTTAGCTAAGCGTACCACTATCCCGGTGGAGGATAGCTGTGCTTTTTCAGATCCAATGGATAAAAAGTTAGAGGGTTACCTTAAGAAAATGTTTGTTCAACAAGGTTTTATATTGCAACCCCTTGCATGCATTGCGCCGATCACGGCTGCAGCGGCATTCTGGATTGAGTCTCTGGAAGAGAACATTGGTTCAGCTACTCTGGACGACATTACGGACAGGCTTAGAGTCCTTAAACTAGCTAATTCATTCATTTCGGAGGCCGTAGTACATCTTACTAAACTTACGGCGAAGAATTCAGGATTCGCCATTCAGGCACGCAGGGCGCTGTGGCTAAAATCCTGGTCAGCTGATGTTACTTCTAAGTCTAAATTGCTTAATATACCTTTCAAAGGGCAGACCTTATTCGGGCCCGGGTTGAAAGAGATTATCGCTGACATTACAGGAGGTAAAGGCCATGCCCTGCCTCAGGACAAAGCCAAAGCCAAGACTAGACAGTCTAATTTTCGTTCCTTTCGTAATTTCAAAGCAGGAGCAGCATCAACTTCCTCTGCACCAAAACAGGAAGGAGCTGTTGCTCGCTACAGACAAGGCTGGAAACCTAACCAGTCCTGGAACAAGGGCAAGCAGACTAGGAAACCTGCTGCTGCCCCTAAAACAGCATGAATTGAGGGCCCCCGATCCGGGATCGGATCTAGTGGGGGGCAGACTTTCTCTCTTCGCCCAGGCTTGGGCAAGAGATGTTCAGGATCCCTGGGCGCTAGAGATAATATCTCAGGGATACCTTCTGGACTTCAAATACTCTCCTCCAAGAGAGAGATTTCATCTGTCAAGATTGTCAACAATCCAGACAAAGAAAGAGGCGTTTCTACGCTGCGTACAAGAGCTCTTGTTAATGGGAGTAATCCATCCAGTTCCACGATCGGAACAGGGACAGGGGTTTTACTCAAATCTGTTTGTGGTTCCCAAAAAAGAGGGAACTTTCAGACCAATCCTGGACTTAAAGATCCTAAACAAATTCCTAAGAGTTCCATCGTTCAAGATGGAGACTATTCGGACAATTTTACCTATGATCCAAGAGGGTCAATACATGACCACTGTAGATTTAAAAGATGCTTACCTTCACATACCGATTCACAAAGATCATTATCGGTACCTAAGGTTTGCCTTCCTAGACAGGCATTACCAGTTTGTGGCTCTTCCATTCGGATTGGCTACAGCTCCAAGAATCTTCACAAAGGTTCTGGGTGCTCTTCTGGCGGTTATAGATTCTGTAGAAATGAAGATTTACCTGACAGAGGACAGGCTAACAAGACTTCAAAGTGCTTGCCGCACCCTTCATTCCATTCAACACCCGTCAGTGGCTCAATGCATGGAGGTAATCGGCTTAATGGTAGCGGCAATGGACATAGTACCCTTTGCACGCTTACACCTCAGACCACTGCAACTGTGCATGCTAAGTCAGTGGAATGGGGATTACTCAGACTTATCCCCTTCTCTGAATCTGGATCAAGAGACCAGAAATTCTCTTCTATGGTGGCTTTCTCGACCACATCGGTCCAGGGGGATGCCATTCAGCAGACCAGACTGGACAATTGTAACAACAGACGCCAGCCTTCTAGGTTGGGGTGCCGTCTGGAATTCTCTGAAGGCTCAGGGACAATGGAGTCAGGAGGAGAGTCTCCTGCCAATAAACATTCTGGAATTGAGAGCAGTTCTCAATGCCCTCCTGGCTTGGCCCCAGTTGACAACTCGGGGGTTCATCAGGTTTCAGTCGGACAACATCACGACTGTAGCTTACATCAACCATCAGGGAGGGACAAGAAGCTCCCTAGCTATGATGGAAGTATCAAAGATAATTTGCTGGGCAGAGTCTCACTCTTGCCACCTGTCAGCAATCCACATCCCGGGAGTGGAGAACTGGGAGGCGGATTTCTTAAGTCGTCAGACTTTTCATCCGGGGGAGTGGGAACTTCATCCGGAGGTCTTTGCCCAAATACTTCGACGTTGGGGCAAACCAGAGATAGATCTCATGGCGTCTCGACAGAACGCCAAGCTTCCTCGTTACGGGTCCAGATCCAGGGATCCAGGAGCAGTCCTGATAGATGCTCTGACAGCACCTTGGGACTTCAGGATGGCTTACGTGTTTCCACCCTTCCCGTTGCTTCCTCGATTGATTGCCAGAATCAAACAAGAGAGAGCATCAGTGATTCTAATAGCACCTGCGTGGCCACGCAGGACTTGGTATGCAGACCTGGTGGACATGTCATCCTGTCCACCTTGGTCTCTACCTCTGAAACAGGACCTTCTGATACAGGGTCCCTTCAAACATCAAAATCTAACTTCTCTGAAGCTGACTGCTTGGAAATTGAACGCTTGATTTTATCAAGACGTGGATTTTCTGAGTCAGTTATTGATACCTTAATACAGGCTAGGAAACCTGTTACCAGAAAGATTTACCATAAGATATGGCGTAAATACCTATATTGGTGTGAATCCAAAGGTTACTCTTGGAGTAAGGTTAGGATTCCTAGGATATTGTCTTTTCTACAAGAAGGTTTAGAAAAGGGTTTATCTGCTAGTTCATTAAAGGGACAGATCTCAGCTCTGTCCATTCTGTTACACAAACGTCTGTCAGAAGTTCCTGACGTCCAGGCTTTTTGTCAGGCTTTGGCCAGAATTAAGCCTGTGTTTAAAACTGTTGCTCCGCCATGGAGTTTAAACCTTGTTCTTAATGTTTTACAGGGCGTTCCGTTTGAACCCCTTCATTCCATTGATATAAAGTTGTTATCTTGGAAAGTTCTATTTTTAATGGCTATTTCCTCGGCTCGAAGAGTCTCTGAATTATCAGCCTTACATTGTGATTCTCCTTATTTGATTTTTCATTCGGATAAGGTAGTCCTGCGTACTAAACCTGGGTTCTTACCTAAGGTAGTTACTAACAGGAATATCAATCAAGAGATTGTTGTTCCTTCTTTATGCCCAAATCCTTCTTCAAAGAAGGAACGTCTACTGCACAACCTGGATGTAGTCCGTGCTCTAAAATTTTACTTACTGGCAACTAAGGAATTTCGACAAACGTCTTCTCTGTTTGTCATTTACTCTGGGCAGAGGAGAGGTCAAAAAGCTTCCGCTACCTCTCTTTCTTTTTGGCTTCGTAGCATAATTCGTTTAGCTTATGAGACTGCTGGACAGCAGCCTCCTGAAAGAATTACAGCTCATTCTACTAGAGCTGTGGCTTCCACTTGAGCCTTCAAGAATGAGGCCTCTGTTGAACAGATTTGCAAGGCTGCAACTTGGTCTTCGCTTCATACTTTTTCCAAATTTTACAAATTTGACACTTTTGCCTCATCGGAGGCTATTTTTGGGAGAAAGGTTCTTCAGGCAGTGGTTCCTTCTGTATAAAGAGCCTGCCTATCCCTCCCGTCATCCGTGTACTTTTGCTTTGGTATTGGTATCCCAGAAGTAATGATGACCCGTGGACTGATCACACTTAACAGAAGAAAACATAATTTATGCTTACCTGATAAATTCCTTTCTTCTGTAGTGTGATCAGTCCACGGCCCGCCCTGTTTTTAAGGCAGGTAAATATTTTTTAATTTATACTCCAGTCACCACTTCACCCTTGGCTTTTCCTTTCTCGTTGGTCCTTGGTCGAATGACTGGGAGTGACGTAGAGGGGAGGAGCTATATGCAGCTCTGCTGGGTGAATCCTCTTGCACTTCCTGTTGGGGAGGAGTAATATCCCAGAAGTAATGATGACCCGTGGACTGATCACACTACAGAAGAAAGGAATTTATCAGGTAAGCATAAATTATGTTTTTTGGGAGAAAGATTCTACAGGCAGTGGTTCCTTCCGTTTAAGTTCCTGCCTTGTCCCTCCCATCATCCGTGTACTTTAGCTTTGGCATTGGTATCCCACAAGTAATGGATGATCCGTGGACTGGATACACTTAACAAGAGAAAACATAATTTATGCTTACCTGATAAATTTATTTCTCTTGTAGTGTATCCAGTCCACGGCCCGCCCTGTCCTTTTAAGGCAGGTCTAAATTTTAATTAAACTACAGTCACCACTGCACCCTATGGTTTCTCCTTTCTCGTCTTGTTTTGGTCGAATGACTGGATATGGCAGTGAGGGGAGGAGCTATATAGCAGCTCTGCTGTGGGTGATCCTCTTGCAACTTCCTGTTGGGAAGGAGAATATCCAAGTAATGGATGATCCGTGGACTGGATACACTACAAGAGAAATAAATTTATCAGGTAAGCATAAATTATGTTTTTTTTTTAATACTTTATTTATAATCCAGACTAATCACAACATGGAAATCACAAATATGTAGAAATAACATTTTAACACTTATATGGTACAGGGCGGAACATTAACGGCATTAACATAAACGGCACTTAAGTTAAGACGTAAATCTGGTTCTTTTCCTTTTTTTTAAACATACAAACCAATAACATAAACCATAAAACCAATAAAATACAAAACATCTTAATCTATTCCCTCCACTCCAGGGGGAAAGGGTGGCGGGGGAGAGAAACCATGACCCCCTGGCACCTTTGTCAAGGGACGCATGAGTTAGCGCAATACAGATTATGTATGGTCAGATTGTGGGGGGGGGGGGACGAGGGGATGAGGGAGGACACCATCTGCCACACAAATTCTCTTCCTGCATAAACGTTGAGTTGCGGAAGGGGTAAAGTATTCTGTTTCTCACTTGCGGAGAGATGTGCAATAAGTATGGTTCCCACTTGTGTACAAAAGCTTTAATTCTTCTGTTAAAGTCTCCCTGTACGTCCGCCTGCTCCAGGAGGACCTGGGTGTGTATCACCTGCATCAGTTTTTTAAAGGGAGGGGCTGTACTATCCACCCAATATTGCATGATTAACCTCCTAGTGAGTAGAATCACTGAATATAGAAATTTCTGACACCGTGGAGGAACCTCCAATTCATGCAAAAAGATAATATTGGAGGGGGTTAGAGCTACATTTTCCTGTAAGACCTTTTGGAGCCAAAATTTTACTTTGCCCCATAATCTCCTTAATTTAGGAAAATGCCAGATCATGTGAATGAGGTCAGGGGATGCAAAAGAACATTTGTTACATTTGTCTAGTGCCTGAGGGACCCATCGAAGACTTAGCCCTGGGAGGACATATGCTTGATGGATTAATTTAGTATGTGCCTCCCTTGAGTAGGCCGCGAGGGTGGCCATTCTGACCTTCTGAAAGCTAGCTGCAATCTCCTGTGGGGTGATCAAGATATCTTTTGTTCCCTGCCATTTGTTGTGTATTGTTTGTAAAACAGATTGTTCTAGGTGGTTAGTAATTTCAGTATAGATACAAGTTATGGAGTGTGATCCCTGTTTTGTAATGCGGAATAATCTGTCTATACTGGAGTTTGTGGCAGTAAGATGGTTATCGGAGATAAGAGCCCGTACATAGTGCCTAAACTGGAAATATGCAAACATGGTGTCAAAGGGGACAGCATAAGTTTAAAAGAAGCAGAGATCTGAGCACAAGCATAAGTTTCTCTCAGGGAGTGGAAGGAAAGAATCTGGAGCGTAGCAGGGTTAATTATGTGTGCAATAGAAGTCAGACCAGATGTCTTCCATCTCTGAAAGGCCCGAGTGGTATAACCAGTTATATACCTGGGGTTCCCTTGTATAGGTAGGTATTTGCTCACTTTGTGGTTTATGTTCCAGAAACGGCACAACTTATGCCAGGCCCTCAGCGGGTCCCCAAACAATATATTGTGAGAGATACAGTGTGGCAGGGCAGATAGGGTAGAGTGAGGAAGATAGGCTAAGTTCAGCGGCGCTGCACTATCAGATTCCACAGCCGGGCTAAAATAGTCAGATCCAGTCAACCATCCAAGCAGTAGCTTAGCTAACGTCGCACAGTTGTACCATTGGATGTTTGGGAGCCTGAGACCCCCTGCCTCAATCGGCATGGACAGTTTGGTTGCATTGATCCTATGTTTCTTTTGGTTCCACACAAATGAGGCAAAGGTAGAGGAGATGACCTGTATGTCTTTATTATGAAGTAATAAGGGAAGCATTTGTAAGGGGTATAGGATTTTTGGCAAGATTATCATTTTCAATAATTGTATTCTACCCTGAAGGGAAAGGGGGAGTCCCCTCCAACCACAAATGAGGCCCTGGGAACTAAGGATGACTTTTTGGATATTAAGGTGATAAATACGCTTGGGGTCAATGTGTAAATGAATCCCTAAGTATTTAAAGGAGCCTTCTGTAATTTTAAGATTTGTGTTATGAAGGGTAGTGTCCTCCTGGTTTTGGAGCCAAGTCACTTCTGATTTATCCTAATGTATCTTGTATCCAGTAAAGGTACCAAACTTTGTCATTAGCTCTAGCAGTTTAGGGACATTTAAAGCAGGATTGCTAATGTATAGCAATAGGTCATCCGCGAACAATGATATATGTAGGCGTTGTGCATGAATCTGGAGGCCATCACAATGTTGACGTATATAACACGCCAATGGCTCTATGGCCAATTCAAATAAGAGTGGTGACAATGGGCAACCTTGCCGTGTACCCCTTTCCAACTTAAATGGGGGGGACAGGCCGCCATTAATAATGAGGGATGGCGAGGGGGTGCTATAGAGCTTTTCTATGACATCAAAGAAATTCCCTGTAATACCGAATCTCGCCAAGGAGGTATATAAATGATCCCACTCCACCCTGTCGAATGCTTTCTCAGCGTCGACAGAAAGCAAACAGGCATCCACTAGTGGGGTGTCAGTTGGGTTGTTATGAGCCTGATGGTAGTGGGCAATAACCGCAAGTGTGTTCCTTAAGTTAATTACTGAAGAGTGATGTCTGACAAACCCTGTCTGATCCAGGTGAACTAGTGAGGGGAGGGATTCAGCCAGCCGATTTGCAAGAATTTTTGTTATCAGCTTGTAGTCCCCATTTAATAGTGAGATTGGCCTATAGGACGATGGCATAGTAGGATCTCTATCTGGTTTAGGAAGGACATATATATTTGCATCAGTAAATCTAGGGTCAGGTACTGATTTCCCAGTTAAATATTCAGAAAACAATTTCGCCAGATTAGGGGCTATCTCATTGCATAGGATTTTATAGTACTCTGCAGGAAGACCATCAGGTCCCGCCACTTTGCCAAATTTAACGCTTTTTATGGCATTTACAATTTCTTGTATGCTTATAGGGGCATTAAGAGCAGATAATTGATCATGTGTCAAAGTAGGGACATTCACCTCATTCCAAAACAATTGTTTCTCCTGCTCTGATATATCTTGCCTGGCATATAGTTTAGTATAGTAAAACACAAATTCTCTCATAATTGTGGGGGTGTCAGCACAAAGTCAATTTTTAGTAATAATTGCTGGAATGTTAGATCTGGGGGTAATAACCTTGACCATGTTTGCCATAAGTTTACCAGCCTTATTCCCATACCTATAGAACCTACCCTGTCGGTGTATTGTGTGTATATTATCTACCATTTGAATATGTGTGTATTTCTTGGTTTAGATTATAATAATGCCATCTAGATTGGTCTGTAGGGTGATGCAGATATGCGTTATATGCTTCTGAGAGGTCCCCTAGCATCTGGTTAGTTAGCCTCTTAACTTGACTTTTCCGGTGTGAAGTATATGATGTGATTCTGCCCCTCAGCACGGCTTTCGAGGCGTGCCAGAAGAGATCTAGGTTATTGTAATGTTGTGCATTATCTGCGTTATAATCTATCCAATAGGAGAGCAGTTGTTGGCGAAAATCTACATTGTTGTAGAGGTAAGAGGGAAATCTCCACGTTTCATGTAACCCATCAGGGGGAGTGAAATCTAACAGTAACGATATGGGGGCATGATCTGATATGGTGATGGGGTGTATTTTACTTGAGGAAATAATAGGGGTAAGACCAGGAGACATGAGAAAATAATCAATCCTGGATAATGTGTGGTGTGATTTAGACATGCATGTGTAGTCCCTAACCTCCGGATTACGTAGTCTCTATAGGTCAACAAGTCCCAAACCCCTTTTGAGCCTTATAGTAATTTTAGTTTCGCTTTTCTGCCTTTGAGAACTAGTTCTAACAGTCTGAGAAAGTGAGGGCTCCACAAATCTATCAAGGGGGGACTACTGAGCCATGTTAAAGTCCCCTCCCATGATGACTTGGAATTCATTTTGTCTAGTTAAGAGTGTCTGCATCTGGTACCAGAATTGAGGGGAGATGTTATTTGGGCCATATACGTTGCATAATAGGTAGGTTTTAGAGGCTATGTGTAGGACAGTAATAATATATCAACCTTTTGCGTCTATGTGTGTGTCTGTGAACGTAAGTGGCAGCCCTTTCCTGACCAGGATCGGAACTCCTCTCTTTCTACCTGTCGTTGGTGTATTTATAACTTGTCCCACCCATCTAATTGCTAATTTGTTATGCTTTTCCTGGGTTAAATGAGTCTCCTGCAGAAGCGCGATGTCTGCATGGATTGAGTTAAGGTAATGTAGAATTTTGCTTCGTTTAGCAGGAGAAATGATTCCTCCTACATTCCAGGAGACTATGTTATAGCGCTGCGCCATAATCCAAATAAAGTGTCGAAAGAACTTTTCTGGAAACAAGTATTCCACAGGGCATTACAAATATAAGATATCTCCCCCGGAGCAGGCGGACCAGTGTGGTAAGGTGTGTGCGCTTTAAAAGTGTAGCAAAGTGTCAGTGTACTGTTGGTGTGTGCCAGGGTATTGTACTCACAGTTGGGTTGGGAAGGAAGAAGCGGGTAAGTCAGGCCACAGGACCTCCCAGGGTCAGAAACTCCATGTTGTAAGAGCCCCCCAGAGTGGAGGTACACCTGTTGCTGAGGGCAAAAACACATAAGGATTAGTACATTGCATAATAAGATATTTGAGGATATGTCATAATTATATACCGGGTACAAAATAACTAGTATCAAGTGTATCCATCCTACATGAAAGGGGGAATAAGGTCTTGGCCCCACTTTAAGTATTCCTAGGCGGAAAGGCAGACAGCTATCAAGATCTAGTCTAAAGGTTAGCATGCACAACCATATGAAAAAATATGATAATGAGGAAACTACCAGGCGTCTACATGCCAGTGAGGTAAGGTCTATGGTCCAGAGCCATCTCTCAGGGGCTGCTGAGGAATATCGCGGGTCAATGCGACCAAGGGTATTATTGTTGGACAGAAAACTATTGTGGCCTGGCAACCAGGCCCAACTTACAATACCTGATATGGCTATTGGGGCAAGGACATCTGGACATAAATGTAACACAGAACATGGAATGGAATTATAACAATAGTAAACATTTGATATTTAATATGCAATCGTATCATTCCTCTGTTAAGCAGAGGAACCCATACACACTTAGCATGGATTCTGAGTGACTTTAAGTAAAAGGAGATAAGTGTACTATCTGTGTTGGGAAGGGCTGAATCTCTAAATGGCCCAGTTTTTAATACCTGAGGGGGGAGAGATACTCTTCCTCTATAGTTGTGAATGGAAGTTAACAATGTCAGACATAATAATAGATATAGAACAAGAACTGTCACCCACATGCATACAGGTACAACATTGCCTTCAACATAAAACAGGAGAATAACAAGAAACAATACCACCAACTTTCTAACGTCTACAGCTCTGTCTTTCCAGAGTATTAAACTAAAGGGAGACAAATGTCTCCATAACACAGTTACCAGAAGTAGCGTCCAAAAGTATGAGGACTGTTGAAGCAGCCCATTATCTCCAAGACCTTTCCTGGAGTCTTTCCCTATAAGGGGAAGTGCAAGATTCACCCAGACCTCCATGTGTGAATGGAAGGGCTGGAAAAGGTGTAAAGAGCCTAATCTTCCAAATTCAGCGTACATCTTGTTGACCTTATGTGTCCAGATATTCCTGCAGTTCTTTGGGGGTACGGAAGAATTTGGGACCAGCAGGCGTCTGTAGCCTTAATTTAGCAGGATACAGTAGAGAAGCCTGTCTCCCTTCCTTGTACAAACGAGAACATAGTGGAGCAAACTCCTTTCGAAGTTTAGTCACCTCTGCAGAAAAATCCTGGAATATTAATAACTTATTTCCTTCAAAGACCAAGTCTCCAGAGTGGGACCGGTATGCTCGTAACAGAGCAAGTTTCTCCTGGTAGTTAAGACATTGATAAATTACTTGGCGGGAGTTTAAGGTTTCAAGGCCCCTATCTGGGCCTATACGATGAGCACGCTCTATATCTAGAGGCAAGTGATCTGGATTCATTTTCAGCAGCTTGGGAATTGTTAAAACTGTAAATTCAAGCAGGTCTTTATTCTTTACCGTTTCAGGAACACCAACCACACAGAGATTATTTCTCCTGCTACGATTTTTAAGATCGTCTACTTTTTCTTGCAACGCTTGGTTTTGACGTTGTAGTTGCCTTACTGAAGTGGAGGTTAAAGCCTGTCTGTCTTCTACATCTGACACACGTTGTTCCACTTGAGAGATTCTAGTAGAGAATTGACGTATTTCACTAGTGAGTGTGTCTACTCCCGCCTTGAGGGATTCCATCTTCGGCAAAACAAATTATTTAAGCTCCTGTAGCAGAGCAGAAGAGTCCGTTGTAATTACATTTGAAGATTTAGGGGAGGGCGGGGATTCAATATGTGATTCTGTTGCTGGTCTCTTCTTTTCGTACTGTTTATTCCTGGATGCCATCCTTCCCGCCAACGAGTTGGAAATGGGCGTGAAGTATTGATCTAGCTTCATGCAAAACTTGCACTAAGTTGCTTGCAATATAGATACAATTTTCTTATTATAACTGCAAGTGTCCACTAGATGGCAACCCAGGACTATGTTTCCGCAATCTTCAAACCTCCACCCAGCAACCTAACAAATGTGTTTTACAAATTGCAGTTTTCTTTTACTTTGTTATGCACATAAATCTCTTGACAATAAATATTCAGCTTTGTGTGACATAAATTGCAGATGCACCCTTATGCCTGGTATGGTCTCCTTTTTATATTTGAGATCGTATTAAGTGTGAAAAGGGGAAGCAGACGTCAGGATTTAAGAGTCTCTTTGTTTTTTCCTTTTTTAATACACAAATGTTCACCAAGGGGAGTATATCTTTTTGTCAGAGTAATGCTAACATGCCCTGCACATTATAAATTGGGTGTCTGCACAGTGGGCATCTTGACAATATACCACAATGTCTATGCAATGTCTCTTTCACAAGGAGCGGTATATTAATTAAAGGCAGATTAAAGGATTCCAAAGTACCTCATAGCAGATTCAGAGTGTTTATGGCTGCTTATTAGGTCTGTTTCTTTACAGTTCCCACAGTTATTTTTTCCTATTATGTATTTACCTCCTCCGTTTTCTCTCCTTTCTATGTGGCAGAGCTGTGGTGTGTAATGTGAGGGGTAATTATTTAATAGGTCCAGCCAGGTAGCCTGCACTCACTCACCCTCCTCTCCACTATCGTCAGTGATGGGGACAGACCTTTTACAGCCCTTGATGAGCCATTGCTGGTACTGAGGTAGAGGGGCCGCAATCCAAGATGGCGCCCGTGATTTGCTCTCCGTTGCACACTTTTATTGCTTTCAGGGGCAAGGGCGATTTTCGGCCCTTCACACTACTTGGCCGGTTGGGGCAGGTGTCCAGATGGTCTCTCAACAAGGATGATGTGTGGGTAAGAGTGACCGGCAGCAGATCAAAGGCTTTTAACAGAGTTCAATATGCGGAGCTCCTTCTCTGTGCTGTCGGTCTGTAGCTCCGCCCACCGGAAGTCGATCGGACACTGTGTATTCTTAGTTTGTTTTGTACCACATTTAGTACAGCTTCTGTAAAGAGTTTGCTCTGCACAATCCTGCAGGTTATTTGCTTTTCTGCTATGAAACAGATTACTTTCACTTTTCCTTTGCACCATGTGTAAGATTTCTGTGTCTGTGTCCAATTGTCGGCATCAGGGCCAGCAAATAATAATTCCATGAACTCTCTCCATCTTGTCCAGTGCTCACATACATTGCCTTTATCAAAGTCCATAGGAGGCACTTGCTGTCTGCTTGCAGCCATGACAAACTTAAAGGGACAGTATACACTCATTTTCCTATAACTGCATGTAATAGACACTACTATAAAGAATAAGATGCACAGATACTGAAGCTCTCAGTTTAGCTCTGCTGAAAAGGCAGTTGGAAAGCCCACTGCAAGTGAGAAATAAGACACTCCCCCCTCCCCCTTCTTTTGCATATGAAAAGACCCTTTACACAAACAGGAGCAAGCTGGAGAAGGTAGCTGATGGTATTCTCATAAAACTTTGGGGCTTGGTTAGGAGTCTGAAAATCAGAGCAATGCTATTTAAAAATAAACAAAACTATACATTTAAAAAAAAACTTTATGGGCTATATAAATAGATAATCTACAAAACATTTATGCAAAGAAAAAATGAGTGTATAATGTCCCTTTAAATAAATATGTTTACTTCTGACACCATGTAAAGATCTCCTGTTATAAAATGCACAGAACTCATGAATGCACCATTGTTTAACTTCAAGAACTTTTTATTAACTGAAGATAACACACCCATTTCACTGTTATACCTCATGCTTGTCCCTAGTGTTAGAATATATGAACTGCAACAAATATAAACAGCAACAACTGGAACAAACCATTATGATATATTCATATTCATTATGCCACCTATTTTGGAAGAAAATACCGGCCATACTAATTAACATAAATTTCCATAAATAATTAAACAGCATAACTCAAAAACTAAAGCTGATAGGACTGTTTTTAAATGCTCATTTGTTTATAACTGGTATTCGTCACACTCAGAAGAAGTTTCACTTTGACAGGGGCTTTCGTTCAATATTTATTCTTTATTTTCTACATTGACATGAACCTTAAAAATACCGGTCATGTCGGTAAAATACCAGCTGGGTGGCAACCCTATACACACATACAGTACACACACATTACTCACATACAGTACACTACAGGTACACTACACACTCACTACACACACTACTCACATACATTACACACACACACACACTACATACATATACTACACACATACAGTACACACACACTACTCATATACAGTACACTACACACACTACACATACACTACACACTTACTACACACAAACACACTACGCACATACACACATATATGCACACACATTTCACTGCATACACTACACACATATATGCACACGCATACACAAAAACTAGACACACATACACTACAAGCATACACCACACACACACTAAACACATACACACTACACTAGGGTTTCCGGGGACAGTCCTCAGATTGAGGAGACTGTCCCTGGACAAATTATGTCCCCGGAAATGTCCCCGGGTGCTGGGTCCCCGGAAATGTCCCCGGGTGCTGGGAGCAAGTGATCTTTCACCTGATAACTAACTTCCTCCCAGCCGAGCGTTCTACGCCAGCAAACAGCACGCAGGAGGGAAGAGTCAAGCTAGTTGAGGGATTGCAGCTGGCCGAGCTGTGCGATATCCTCATACAGAAGGGGATATTTACCAACGACATGATAGAGGAGATCCAGGTTGCGGCACTGCGGTATTGGGGACCAATACTGAGATAGCAATAATTATGAGCTCATTTTGGGTGATAAGGGGTTAATTGTATTTTAAATCATTTCAGTGTGAAATACATGATATTTCTGGTGCCAAATTACACAGTCAAACGCTATGGTTTATATAGTCTTTGTTACTGTTCTGTTGCGCTCATACATGTAATGTGTATTATTATTATAAGTAATCTGACTTTTGTATAACCCTTTCCACCATATACTGAGGGCAGCGTTGTTTACTCAAACGTTTCACGACCATTTAAACTTTTACTTGCCTAAGGGGAACTATGGTAAAATATGACATCAGATCAAACACAAACAGGAGTGCAGAGGGTCTCATAGCCTTAAACAATTTCTTACTTATAAACTTCACATTTCATTAAAGCAGAGGATAAATGGGCACACAAAAGGCTAAGATATAAATGATGCTCCCCATATATTTTTTTTTACCGTTTACAGCTCCCATTATATCTACTGATCAGTCTTAACATTGTAAAGTGCTGCTCTACTGTGCACTAAAAAATCCTGGGTATGGACCCTAGATTATGTCATGGTTAATATTTTTTTGTTTTAAACTTAAATGTGACATGACATTCAAAGTGATTCTTTCATGATTTAGAGCATTTTCAATTTGTATTCTGCATTGCAGCACTAGAGCTGTAACTATGTGTTTATTCCATTTACAAACGGTAAATACATAGTAAGAGCATTTTATTGTTGCACTATTGGTAGTATATAACAAATTGGGACCAGTCCATTGTATCTGTGATTTTTGTTTTTTAGTCAGCACTAGTAGCATACAGGGCACATTATGCTTAGTCACTTTTTATTTGATAAAGTGTAGCTTATTTTTGTTCTACTTTTATGTCCTTTTAAATATATATTAACTAGCTAACTATATTATTTATATATATATATATATATATATATATATGACATGGAGCAAATAAGAAAGAATAAACAAGAACGAAATCTTGTTGTTAGAAGACAGGGAAATCAGCACTCTTTTATAAAGTAAAGAAAAAGCTCAAGAAATATATACTTCAATAGCGAGTTTTAATTGTGAATCAGTGACATCTCGCCCTGTGAGAACACCGTCAGTCATTCAAAATGCACAGTTCTAAAGTACATATACGATGTGTAGGCACACAAGGACATACATTTAAAATACATATATGTGCAAAGTGCATAATAAACCTGACCGGTCAGGGATGAACACTGGCGCAAAGTAACTCAAGCTGTTAGTATCAAGCTGTTGATGACAAGATATTGCTTAACCTACTACACCCTACTGCTCACAGAACCCCCAAGCCAAGTAGGCATGGAGGTATAACCTGGGCCGATATAAAGTGGGATCTAAGAGGTTAAGTATTGAATTCTTGCATAAATGCAGTTTTTCATATCAACATATGTTCAGCTTAACGGAGCTAGTATTGAAAAGTACATTAGCAAGCACGAAAATATATTGTAGGGGGAGTATTATCTAGACTGACTACACCCTGCTGCTCACAGCACCCCTGGTTTCAGAGGTATTAGCTGGGCAGGAGAAGATAGGGATCTAAGTAGTCTAGTAATCAACCCACCTAAATATGTACATTTAACATAGGATAGAAAACATACAAAGTTAAAGCATATGAGGATTAGTAAGCAAGTTAGTAGCATTAATGCTGAGATATCACTTATGTGTCTTTGCAGTTGTACACTTGCAGGTATGAGATTCAGCTGGAAGTGCAGTATAAGGCAGTGTAAGGCAGTATGCAGTTTTTTAAGTAACAGTTCCAAGTTTATGAACAGTAACCCTCGACAGGGATAATCATGCCTCTCTTTTGTGAGCAAAATCGGAATACACTCCTACTTTAAAGGCCCATCTGTTGCCTTCTATTGAAAAGTACATACAACCTTGTTATCAGCTGGAAAGGCGATGGAAGCCTTGTGTATTCTTCTTGGCACATTATGCTTAGTCACTTTTTATTTGATAAAATGTAGCTTATTTTGGTTCTACTTTTAGCTTATTTTTGTTCTACTTTTATGTTAACTAGCTAACTATATATATATATATATATATATATATATAATTTAAAGAAAGTGGATGGAAAACTGCTATAATTTATATAGTGTTGCAAGTGTATAGAAGATTTTCCTTAGATATACACACAAGGAGACCAACTCGTATACAAATTTTATGAGAAGGTCAGCGTTTAGTAGATATGGTGCAGACCCATTAAATATTTATCAACTATAGATCAAGAAGAAGAAGAGGTTTACAATAAAACCCCATCAAAGACTGGGAATCCAGCACTCTTTTTAAAAAAAATAGAAAAAAGTAGCAACGCAAATAATGTATGAAGAAAGTGGTATTTTTATTCTCATACCGTGCTAAGCGCAGGCCCATAAAAAGACAGCATCCAAACAAATGGATGTTGAAAATACTATGTTAAAATCATGAAGTATATAATATCCAATATATACATGTTATCAAAAATATTTTAGGACCGGTCCATGTGAAAAGACATGCATTAGAAAATTAAGTATATTATAAATGTACCCAGATATATAAAAACCTAAAGATAATAGAGATGTCCAGGCCCAAAATGTAATTCACAATATATGCGCAGACCTAAGCAGGCTTTAATAAAACTGAGCATAGGAATTAATACATATGTGCATAAACATCCATATCCTTAACGTGGGTATAGATTAAATACCATACATTAGTAAAATTTATTCAAGGCTTAACATAACATAGCCTACATTCAAGAAATTTGACACATATATAGGGTATATTGTGTGGAGCGGTAAAGCGGGTATTGTAGTGATATCAAAACCAACATATAGAACAAATATAATGATATCAGAAATTGAAAACCAAGTAGACTAAACAGTCTCTTTGTAGATGTCAAACGTCCTTTATAACCATAGGTAGATTTTATAACAGGTTATACTGGACATCTTGAGTCAGAGCATACGTGGATACAGATGGTTAAGCGCTTGAAGCGTAGGTATTAGTATTGCAGCATGAAAAAGTTATAGTAACACAGACAAGGATGCAGGAGGATATCTTGTGTTAGTAAAAAGTATCCCTCTGTCAACTGCACCCGTCTAGTGTAAATCCACAACAGATGTTTAGATTGGAGTAGAAGCAAAATTAATCAACACAGTACTGGCTCAAAGCAAAGATGCAGGAGGATACAACGTGTATGTGTCTGTATCCCTCTGTCGACTACACATGATTGCTGCCGGGCTTCGCCACTTCCCCTTCCACTTAGCGAGAAAGGAACTTTTTCTGTTGGAGCAAATAATCCGCTGTATGTATCATCAAAACAGTGTCCATATCCCTTGGGACATCTTCCAGAGAGAATATACTCGTTTAGGCTCACAGGCTATGTTGTACACGCAGGCTTCTCCGCAAACGATCCACAAACAAGCGTGTCAAGTCACATGGAGCGGCCAGCCAATTGCCGACGCGCGTTTCACCCCCTCATCACTAGGGAGATGGGGTTTCCTCAGGGCTTTGTGAGGTGATGTATCCTTAGGCTATTTTTAAGCTATACAGACTCCGCCCCTTCTGGGAGGTGAACATTTCAAAATTAACTTGAGACATTTTACTTTACAATAAAAATACACAGTATTTACTAATCTAATAATATTCATCCATAAAATACAAATGATAAGTATTAAATTTATAGTGGCCTTTAGATTTTAAACAACTATAGACGATTTCGAGTAAATATTTCTCCAACACTGGTGTGTCCGGTCCACGGCCTCATCCTTACTTGTGGGAAATATCTCTTCCCCAACAGGAAATGGCAAAGAGCCCAGCAAAAGCTGTCCATATAGTCCCTCCTAGGCTCTGCCCACCCCAGTCATTCTCTTTGCCGTTGCACAGGCAACATCTCCACGGAGATGGTTAAGAGTATGTGGTGTTTAGTTGTAGTTTTTTATTCTACTATCAAGAGTTTGTTATTTTAAAAGAGTGCTGGTATGTACTATTTACTCTGAAACAGAAAAAGATGAAGAATTCTGTTTGTGAGAGGAAGATGATTTTAGCAGCAGTAACTAAAATCGGTTGCTGTTTCCACATAGGACTGTTGAGATGAAGTAACTTCAGTTGGGGGAAACAGTTAGCAGACTTTTCTGCTTAAGGTATGACTAGCCATATTTCTAACAAGACTGTGTAATGCTGGAAGGCTGTCATTTCCCCTCATGGGGACCGGTAAGCCATTTTCTTAGTCTCAAACAGAATAAAGGGCTTAATATGGGCTATAAAACTGGTAGACACTTTTATGGGCAAAATCGATTGCTTTATTTGGGCATTTTATGCATCTTTATGTTTGAAATTCACACTTACAAACTTGGGGAACGTTTTTTAACGTAAGGCACTGAGTTAGACACCTTTCCAGTCAGGAAGGGCCTTCCCAGTTGTAGGCTGAGCCTCTTTTTCGCGCCATTACTGCGCAGTTACTTTTGAGAGCAAGACATGCAGATGCATGTGTGTGGATCTGAAAGTGGTTGGAAAAGCTCCTAGAAGGCTTCATTTGGTATCATATTCCCCCCTGGGTTTGGTAAAGTCGCAGCAAAGGCTGTAGCTGGGACTGTAGAGGGGTTAAAACTGTAACCGCTCCGGTTTCTTTATTTTAAGGGTTAATGCTCTGAAATTTGGCGTGCAATACTTTTTCACATATTCAGTAATAAAGTGTGCCCTGTTTAAAATTTAAAGAGACAGTAACGGTTTTGTTTAAAAACGTTTTTTGTACTTTATTGACAAGTTTAAGGGGGGTAGTTATCAAGCCGTCTACTTTTCTGGCTTCGCCGGCCCAATACGCCCGCCTAAGCTCGCTTACCTTCGCCGCCGCGGACCTGAAAAAATACGCCTAAGTTATCAAATAAAGCTGTCAAAAAGCCACGGGGCGATAAGCAGCGGACTGTGACAGTTATCACTCATCCGATCTCGCTGCTCTTCGGCTTTTTCCCAGCTTTATTGCTAGCCTGTCACTAAGCACTCACACTAAACTCAATAAAGTTACTAACCCCTAAACCGCCGCTCCTAGACCCCGCCGCAACTCTTATAAATGTATTAACCCCTAAACCGCCGCTCCCAGACACCGCCGCAACTCTTATAAATGTATTAACCCCTAAACCGCCGCTCCCGGACACCGCTGCCATCTACAGTATACCTAGTAACCCCTATCCTGCCCCCCCTACACCGTCGCCCTCTATTATAAAGTTATTAACCCCTATCCTGCTGATCCCGCACCTCTCCGCAACTAAATAAATAGTTTAACCCCTAAACAGCCGCTCCCTGAACCCGCCACAACCTATATTAAACCTATTAACCCCTATCCTGCCCCCCCTACACCGTCGTCACCTATAATAAATTTATTAACCCCTAATCTGCCTTCCCTACACCGTCGCCCCCTATAATAAATTTATTAACCCCTATCCTGCCCCCCACTACGCCGCCGCCACTGTAATAAAATTATTAACCCCTAAACCTAAGTCTAACCCTAACCCTAACGTCCCCCTAACTTAAATATTAATTAAATAAATCTAAATAATATTTCTCTTATTAACTAAGTTAATCCTATTTAAAACTAAATACTTACCTATAAAATAAACCCTAATATAGCTACAATATAAATAATAATTATATTGTAGCTATCTTAGGATTTATTTTTATTTTACAGGTAACTTTGTATTTATTTTAGCTAGTTAGAATAGTTATTAAATAGTTATTAACTATTTAATAACTACCTAGCTAAAAGAAATACAAAATTACCTGTAAAATAAATCCTAACCTAAATTACAATTAAACCTAACACTACACTATCATTAAATTAATTAAATAAACTACCTACAAATAACTACAATTAAATACAATTACATAAACTAACTAAAGTACAAAAAATAAAAAAAGCTAAGTTACAAAAAATAAAAAAATAAGTTACAAACATGTTAAAAATATTACAACAATTTTAAGCTACTTACACCTAATCTAAGCCCCCTAATAAAATAACAAACCCCCCAAAATAAAAAAATGCCCTACCCTATTCTAAATTAAATAAAGTTCAAAGCTCTTTTACCTTACCAGCCCTTAAAAGGGCCATTTGTGGGGGCATGCCCCAAAGAAAACAGCTCTTTTGCCTGTAAAAGAAAAATACAACCCCCCCCAACATTAAAACCCACCACCCACATACCCCTAATCTAACCCAAACCCCCCTTACAAAAACACTAATCCCCTGAAGATCATCCTACCTTGAGTCGTCTTCACTCAGCCGAGCCACCGATGGAACCGAAGTGGACATCCGGAGCGGAAGAAGTTAATCCTCCAAGCGGCGCTGAAGAAATCTTCCATCTGATGAAGTCATCATCCAGGCGGCGCTGAAGAAGTCTTTGATCCGGCCGATGTCATCTTCAAAGAGGCGCTGAAGAGGTCTTCTATCCGGGCGAAGTCATCTTCCAAGCAGGGTCTTGAATCTTCCTTCCGCCGACGCGGAACCTCCTTCACCGAGGGACTATGACGAATGAAGGCTCCTTTAAGGGACGTCATCCAAGATGGCGTCCCCTCAATTCCGATTGGCTGATAGGATTCTATCAGCCGATCGGAATTAAGGTAGGAAAAATCTGATTGGCTGATGGAATCAGCCAATCAGATTGAGCTCGCATTCTATTGGCTGTTCCGATCAGCCAATAGAATGCGAGCTCAATCTGATTGGCTGATTGGATCAGCCAATCGGATTGAACTTGAATCTGATTGGCTGATTCCATCAGCCAATCAGAATTTTCCTACCTTAATTCCGATTGGCTGATAGAATCCTATCAGCCAATCGAAATTGAGGGGACGCCATCTTGGATGACGTCCCTTAAAGGAGCCTTCATTCGTCGTAGTCCGTCGGTGAAGAAGGAGGTTCCGCGTCGGCGGAAGGAAGATTCAAGACCCGGCTTGGAAGATGACTTCGCCCGGATAGAAGACCTCTTCAGCGCCTCTTTGAAGATGACATCGGCCGGATCGAAGACTTTTCTTCAGCGCCGCCTGGATGATGACTTCATCGGATGGAAGATTTCTTCAGCGCCGCTTGGAGGATTAACTTCTTCCGCTCCGGATGTCCACTTCGGTTCCATCGGTGGCTCGGCTGAGTGAAGACGACTAAAGGTAGGATGATCATCAGGGGATTAGTGTTAGGTTTTTGTAAGGGGGGTTGGGGTTAGATTAGGGGTATGTGGGTGGTGGGTTTTAATGTTGGGGGGGGGTTGTATTTTTCTTTTACAGGCAAAAGAGCTGTTTTCTTTGGGGCATGCCCCCACAAATGGCCCTTTTAAGGGCTGGTAAGGTAAAAGAGCTTTGAACTTTATTTAATTTAGAATAGGGTAGGGCATTTTTTTTTATTTTGGGGGGGTTTGTTATTTTATTAGGGGGCTTAGATTAGGTGTAAGTAGCTTAAAATTGTTGTAATATTTTTAACATGTTTGTAACTTATTTTTTTTATTTTTTTGTAACTTAGCTTTTTTTATTTTTTTGTACTTTAGTTAGTTTATGTAATTGTATTTAATTGTAGTTATTTGTAGGTAGTTTATTTAATTAATTTAATGATAGTGTAGTATTAGGTTTAATTGTAACTTAGGTTAGGATTTATTTTACAGGTAATTTTTTATTTCTTTTAGCTAGGTAGTTATTAAATAGTTAATAACTATTTAATAACTATTCTAACTAGCTAAAATAAATACAAAGTTACCTGTAAAATAAATATAAATCCTAAGATAGCTACAATATAATTATTAATTATATTGTAGCTATCTTAGTGTTTATTTTACAGGTAAGTATTTATTTTTAAATAGGAATAATTTATTAAAGTATAGTGTAGTGTTAGATGTAATTGTAACTTAGGTTAGGATTTATTTTACAGGTAAATTTCAGTTTATTTTAGCTAGGTAAGCTATTAAATAGTTAATAACTATTTAATAGCTATTGTACCTAGTTAAAATAAATTGAAAGGTGCCTGTAAAATAAAAATAAATCCTAAGATAGCTAGAATATAATTATTATTTATATTGTAGCTATATTAGGGTTTATTTTAAAGGTAAGTATTTAGTTTTAAATAGGATTCATTTAGTTAATAAGAGTTAATTTATTTAGATTTATTTAATTAATATTTAAGTTAGGGGGGCGTAAGTGTTAGGGTTAGACTTAGGTTTAGGGGTTAATAATTTTATTACAGTGGCGACGGCGTAGTGGGGGCAGGATAGGGGTTAATAAATTTATTATAGGTGGCGACGGTGTAGGGGGGGCAGATTAGGGGTTAATAAATGTATTATAGGTGGCGACGGTGTAGGGGGGGCAGGATAGGGGTTAATACATTTAATATAGGTTGCGGCGGGTTCAGGGAGCGGCGGTTTAGGGGTTAATATGTATAGAGTAGCTTGCGGTGGGCTCCGGGAGTGGCGGTTTAGGGGGTAATAACTTTATTTAGTTGCGGTGGTGTAGGGGGGGGGGACAGATTAGTGGTGTTTAGACTCAGGGTACATGTTAGGGTGTTAGGTGCAGACAGCTCCCATAGAAATCAATGGGATGTCTTGTCAGCAGCGAACTTGTACTTTCGCTATGGTCAGACTCCCATTGATTCCTATGGGATCCGCCGCCTCCAGGGGTGGCGGTTTGAAAACCAGGTACGCTGGTCCGTAAAAGTGCCGAGCGTACCTGCTAGTTTTTTGATAACTAGCAAAAGTAGTGAGAATGTGCCGCACTTGTGTGCGGAACATCTGGAGTGACGTAAGAATTGATCTGTGTCGGACTGAGTCCGGCGGATCGAAGCTTACGTCACAAAATTCTACTTTTGCCGGTCTCGAGCCTTTGATAACTAAGGCGTATCAGCCTCGCCACAAATACGCTGCGGAATTCCAGCGTATTTGAGGTTGACGGCTTGATAACTAGGCCCCTATGGTGTTTAACATGTCTGCACCTTCAGATAAGCTATGTTCTATATGTATGAAGATCAATGTGTCTCCCCCTTCAAAATTGTGTGATAATTGTGCCATAGCGTCCAAACAAAGTAAGGACAGTACTGCCACAGATAGTAAAGTTGCCCAAGATGATTCATCAGATGAAGGGAGTAGACATAGTTCTACATCATCTCCTTCTGTGTCTACACCAGTTTTGCCCACGCAGGAGGCCCCTAGTACTTCTAGCGCGCCAATGCTTATTACTATGCAACAATTAACGGCAGTAATGGATAACTCCATAGCAAATATTTTATCCAAAATGCCTGCATATCAGAGAAAGCGTGATTGCTCTGTTTTAAACACTGTAGAGCAGGAGGGAGCTGATGATAATTGCTCTGTCATACCCTCACACCAATCTGAAGGGGTCATGAGGGATGTTTTGTCGGATGGGGAAATTTCAGATTCAGGTAAAATTTCTCAACAGGCAGAACCTGATGTTGTGACATTTAAATTTAAATTAGAGCATCTCCGCGCACTGCTTAAGGAGGTGTTATCTACTCTGGATGATTGTGACAACTTGGTCATACCAGAAAAATTATGCAAGATGGACAAGTTCCTAGAGGTTCCGGTGCACCCTGACGCTTTTCCTATACCCAAGCGGGTGGCGGATATAGTGAATAAGGAGTGGGAGAAACCCGGCATACCTTTTGTCCCCCCTCCTATATTTAAAAAATTATTTCCTATGGTCGACCCCAGAAAGGACTTATGGCAGACAGTCCCTAAGGTCGAGGGGGCAGTTTCTACTCTAAACAAGCGCACTACTATTCCTATCGAGGATAATTGTGCTTTCAAAGATCCTATGGATAAAAAATTGGAGGGTTTGCTTAAAAAGATTTTTGTACAGCAAGGTTACCTCCTGCAACCCATTTCGTGCATTGTTCCTGTCACTACAGCAGCGTGGTTCTGGTTCGAGGAACTAGAAAAGTCGCTCGGTAGAGAGACTCCGTATGAGGAGGTTATGGACAGAGTTCACGCACTCAAGTTGGCTAATTCTTTTATTTTAGATGCCGCTTTGCAAATAGCTAGATTTTCGGTGAAAAATTCAGGGTTTGCAATTGTGGCGCGCAGAGCGCTTTGGCTAAAGTCTTGGTCAGCGGATGTATCTTCCAAGACCAAATTGCTCAATATCCCCTTCAAGGGTAAAACTCTCTTTGGGCCAGAATTGAAAGAGATTATCTCAGACATCACTGGGGGAAAGGGCCACGCCCTTCCACAAGATAGGCCTTTCAAAGCCAAGAATAAGTCTAATTTTCGTTCCTTTCGCAATTTCAGGAACGGACCAACTCTGCATCCTCTAAACAAGAGGGTAATGCTTCACAAACCAAACCAGCCTGGAAACCGATGCAAGGCTGGAACAAGGGTAAGCAGGCCAAGAAGCCTGCTGCTGCTAACAAGACAGCATGAAGGAGTAGCCCCCGATCCGGGACCGGATCTAGTAGGGGGCAGACTCTCTCTCTTTGCTCAGGCTTGGGCAAGAGATCTTCAGGACCCCTGGGCACTAGAAATAGTTTCTCAGGGTTATCTTCTGGAATTCAAGGAACTAACCCCAAGGGGAAGGTTCCACATGTCTCACTTATCCTCAAACCAAATAAAGAGACAGGCATTCTTACATTGTGTAGAAGACCTGTTAAAGATGGGAGTGATACACCCAGTTCCAACGGCGGAACAAGGAATGGGATTTTACTCAAATCTGTTCGTAGTTCCCAAAAAAGAGGGAACTTTCAGACCAATTCTGGATTTAAAGATCCTAAACAAATTTCTCAGAGTACCATCGTTCAAAATGGAAACCATTCAAACGATTCTACCTACAATCCAGGAGGGTCAATTTATGACTACCGTGGATCTAAAGGATGCGTATCTACATATTCCTATCCACAAAGATCATCATCAGTTCCTAAGGATCGCCTTTCTGGACAAACATTACCAGTTTGTGGCCCTCCCATTCGGGTTAGCCACTGCTCCAAGGATTTTCACAAAAGTACTCGGGTCCCTTCTAGCGGTTCTAAGACCAAGGGGCATTGCAGTAGTACCTTACTTGGACGACATTCTGATACAAGCGTCGTTCCTTTCAAAGGCAAAGGCTCACACAGACATTGTCCTGGCCTTTCTCAGATCTCACGGTTGGAAGGTGAACATAGAAAAAAGTTCCCTGTCTCCGTCGACAAGAGTTCCTTTCTTGGGAACAATAATAGATTCTTTAGAAATGAGGATTTTCCTGACAGACGTCAGAAAGTCAAAACTTCTAAACACTTGTCAAGTTCTTCATTCTATTCCACGTCCTTCTGTAGCTCAGTGCATGGAAGTGGTAGGATTGATGGTTGCAGCAATGGACATAGTTCCTTTTGCGCAAATTCATCTAAGACTTTTACAACTGTGCATGCTGAAACAGTGGAATGGGGACTATACAGACTTGTCTCCAGTGATTCAAGTAGATCAGAAGACCAGAGACTCACTCCGTTGGTGGCTAACCCAGGATCACCTGTCCCAGGGAATGAGCTTCCGCAGACCAGAGTGGGTCATTGTCACGACAGACGCCAGTCTAGTGGGCTGGGGCGCGGTATGGGACTCCCTGAAGGCTCAGGGGCTATGGTCTCGGGAAGAATCTCTTCTCCCGATAAACATTCTGGAACTGAGAGCGATATTCAATACTCTCAGGGCTTGGCCTCAACTAGCAAAGGCCAGATTCATAAGATTCCAATCAGACAACATGACGACTGTTGCTTACATCAACCATCAGGGGGGAACAAGGAGTTCCCTGGCGATGAGAGAAGTGACCAAAATCATAAAATGGGCGGAGGATCACTCCTGCCACCTATCTGCGATCCACATCCCAGGAGTGGAAAACTGGGAGGCGGATTATCTGAGTCGTCAGACATTCCATCTGGGGGAGTGGGAACTCCACCCGGAGATATTTGCCCAGTTGACTCAATTATGGGGCATTCCAGACATGGATCTGATGGCGTCTCGTCAGAACTTCAAGGTTCCTTGCTACGGGTCCAGATCCAGGGATCCCAAGGCGACTCTAGTGGATGCATTAGTAGCGCCTTGGACCTTCAACCTAGCTTATGTGTTTCCACCGTTTCCTCTCATTCCCAGGCTGGTAGCCAGGATCAAGCAGGAGAGGGCCTCGGTGATCTTGATAGCTCCTGCGTGGCCACGCAGGACTTGGTATGCAGACCTGGTGAATATGTCATCAGCTCCACCATGGAAGCTACCTTTGAGACAGGATCTTCTAGTATAAGGTCCATTCGAACATCCAAATCTAGTCTCCCTACAGCTGACGGCTTGGAAATTGAACGCTTGATTCTATCTAAGCGTGGGATTTCGGATTCTGTAATAGATAGTCTGGTACAAGCCAGAAAACCTGTAACTAGAAAAATTTACCATAAGATATGGAAAAGATATATCTGTTGGTGTGAATCCAAGGGATTCTCATGGAGTAAGATCAAAATTCCTAGGATCCTTTCTTTTCTCCAAGAAGGTTTGGATAAAGGATTATCAGCGAGTTCTCTAAAGGGACAGATTTCTGCTTTATCTGTCTTGTTACACAAACGACTGGCAGCTGTGCCAGATGTTCAAACATTTGTTCAGGCTCTGGTTAGGATCAAGCCTGTTTACAGACCTTTGACTCCTCCCTGGAGTCTAAATCTAGTTATTTCAGTTCTCCAAGGGGTTCCGTTTGAACCTTTACATTCCATAGATATTAAGTTGTTATCTTGGAAAGTTTTGTTTTTGGTTGCTATTTCTTCTGCTAGAAGAGTTTCTGAGTTATCTGCTCTGCAGTGTACTCCGCCCTATCTGGTGTTCCATTCAGATAAGGTTGTTTTGCGTACTAAGCCTGGTTTTCTTCCAAAGGTTGTTTCCAACAAAAATATTAACCAGGAGATAGTTGTACCTTCTTTGTGTCCGAATCCAGTTTCAAAGAAGGAACGTTTGTTACACAATTTAGATGTAGTCCGTGCTCTAAAATTCTATTTAGAAGCTACAAAAGAGTTCAGACAAACATCTTCTCTGTTTGTCGTCTATTCTGGTAAAAGGAGAGGTCAAAAAGCGACTTCTACCTCTCTTTCCTTTTGGCTTTAAAGCATCATCCGATTGGCTTACGAGACTGCCGGACGGCAGCCTCCTGAGAGAATCACAGCTCACTCTACTAGAGCTGTGGCTTCCACATGGGCCTTCAAGAACGAGGCTTCTGTTGATCAGATATGTAAGGCAGCGACTTGGTCTTCCCTGCACACTTTTGCCAAATTTTGCAAATTTGATACTTTTGCTTCTTTGGAGGCTATTTTTGGGAGAAAGGTTTTGCAAGCCGTGGTGCCTTCTGTTTAGGTAACCTGATTTGCTCCCTCCCTTCATCCGTGTCCTAAAGCTTTGGTATTGGTTCCCACAAGTAAGGATGACGCCGTGGACCGGACACACCAATGTTGGAGAAAACAGAATTTATGCTTACCTGATAAATTGCTTTCTCCAACGGTGTGTCCGGTCCACGGCCCGCCCTGGTTTTTTTCGAATCAGGTTTGATGAATTATTTTCTCTAACTACAGTCACCACGGCACCCTATAGTTTCTCCTGTTTTTTTTTTTCCTCCTGTCTGTCGGTCGAATGACTGGGGTGGGCGGAGCCTAGGAGGGACTATATGGACAGCTTTTGCTGGGCTCTTTGCCATTTCCTGTTGGAGAAGAGATATTTCCCACAAGAAAGGATGACGCCGTGGACCGGACACACCGTTGGAGAAAGCAATTTATCAGGTAAGCATAAATTCTGTTTTCATAGAAAGCAAGCCATATCAAGTCTTTCATTCAACCCACTTGTCTGTATGTCTTATTGTCAAATGTGAAAACATTGTTCTCAAGCACAATTTGCAGCAGGTCAATAACAAAATCAGTATGATTACTAAACTGTTATAAAATCTACCTATGGCTATAAAGGACGTTTGACATCTACAAAGAGACTGTTTAGTCTACTTGGTTGTCAAATTCTGATATCATTATATTTGTTCTATATGTTGGTTTTGATATCACTACAATACTTGCTTTACCGCTCCACACAATATACCCTATATATGTGTAAAATTTCTTGAATTTAGGCTATGTTATGTTAAGCCTTGAATGAATTTACTAATGTATGGTATTTAAGCTATACCCACGTTAAGGATATGGATGTCTATGCACATATGTATTAATTCCTATGCTCCGTTTTATTAAAGCCTGCTTAGGTCTGTGCATGAATTACATTTTGTGCCTGGACATCTCTATTATCTTTAGATTTTTATATATCTGGGTACATTTATAATATACTTAATTTTCTAATGCATGACTTTTCACATGGACCGGTCCTAAAATATTTTTGATAACATGTATATATTGGATATTATATATTTCATGATTTTAACATAGTATTTACAACATCCATTTGTTTGGATGCTGTCTTTTTATGGGCCTGCGCTTAGCACGGTGTGAGAATAAAAATACCACTTTCTTCATACATTATTTGTGTTGCAACTTTTTTCTATTTTTTTTAAAAAGAGTGCTGGATTCCCAGTCTTTGATGGGGTTTTATTGTAAACCTCTTCCTCTTCTTGATCTATAGTTGATATATATATATATATATATATATATTCAAAAAACAGAAAAACAAATGTGATGGTGCACACAGAAAGGATAAATGTCCCAGGTAATCATGGTGGTAATGCTCAGCAGGTGAACCTCAGGGAAAAAAGAAACACATATAGGCCCCTATTTAAGAAAGTCTGGCGGACCTGATCCGACAGTGCGGATCAGGTCCGCCAGACCTTGCTGAATACGGCGAGCAATACGCTTGCCGTATTCAACATTGCACCAGCAGCTCACAAGAGCTGCTGGTGCAAGGCCGCCCCCTGCAGACTTGCAGCCAATGGGCTGCCAGTAGGGGGGTGTCAATCAACCTGATCGTACTCGATCGGGTTGATTTCTGGCGATGTCTGTCCGCCTGCTCAGAGCAGGCGGACAGGTTATGGAGCAGCGGTCTTTGTGACAGGCTGCAGGCTCGCCAGAAACACGGGGCATCAAGCTCCATACGGAGCTTGATAGATAGGCCTAAGGTTGTAACAGTAGTGTAAATTTTTTTTAAAAAAACTTTTTTGACTGTGAAACATCAGTCTGCTAGTGTAATCTAATTGCAGTTGCCTGCCTTTCAGTATGAGTGCCAGGCCCACTTGCCAACTAGTGCTACCACTCATATCTGTTGTAACAGTAGTGTAAATTTAAAAAAAAATACTTTTTGACTGTGAAACATCAGTCTGCTAGTGTAATCTAATTGCAGTTGCTAAGTGCCACCACTCATATCTGTTGTAACAGTAGTGTAAATTTTGTAAAAAAAAAACTTTTTTGACTGTGAAACATCAGTCTGCTAGTGTAATCTAATTGCAGTTGCCTGCCTGCCAGCGTGTGTGCCAGGCCCACTTGCTAAGTGCCACCACTCATATCTGTTGTAACAGTAGTGTAAATTTTAAAAAAACTTTTTTGACTGTGAAACATCAGTTTGCTAGTGTAATCTAATAGCAGTTGCCTGCCTGCCTGCCAGCGTGTGTGCCAGGCCCACTTGCCAACTAGTGCCACCACTCATATCTGTTGTAACAGTAGTGTAAATTTTGAGAAAAAAAAACTTTTTTGACTGTGAAACATCAGTCTGCTAGTGTAATCTAATAGCAATTGCCTACCTGCCAGTATGAGTGCCAGGCCCACTTGCCAACTAGTGCCACCACTCATATCTGTTGTAAAAGTAGTGTAAATTTAAAAAAAAATACTTTTTTGACTGTGAAACATCAGTCTTCTAGTGTAATCTAATTGCAGTTGCCTGCCTGCCAGCGTGTGTGCCAGGCCCACTTGCCAACTAGTGCCACCACTCATATCTGTTGTAACAGTAGTGTAAATTTTGAAAACAAAAACTTTTTTGACTGTGAAACATCAGTCTGCTAGTGTAATCTAATAGCAAATGCCTGCCTGCCAGCGTGTGTGCCAGGTCCACTTGCCAACTAGTGCCACCATTCATATCTGTTGTAACAGTAGGGTAAATTTTTTAAAAAAAAACTTGTGACTGTGAAACATCAGTCTGCTACTGTAATCTAATTACAGTTGCCTGCCTGCCAGCGTGTGTGCCAGGCCCTCTTTCCAACTAGTGCCCCACTCATATCTGTTGTAACAGTAGTGCAAACTAAAAAAAAAAACTTTTTTTGACTGTGAAACATCAGTCTGCTAGTGTAATCTAATTGCAGTTGCCTGCCTGCCAGCGTGTGTGCCAGGCCCACTTGCCAACTAGTGCCACCACTCATATCTGTTGTAACAGTAGTGTAAATGTAAAAAAAAAAAAATTTTTGACTGTGAAACATCAGTCTGCTAGTGTAATCTAATAGCAGTTGCCTGCCTGCCAGTGTGTGTGCCAGGCCCACTTGCCAACTAGTGCCACTACTCATATCTGTTGTAACAGTAGGGTAAATTTAAAAAAAAAAACTTGTGACTGTGAAACATCAGTCTGCTACTGTAATCTAATTGCAGTTGCCTGCCTGCCAGCGTGTGTGCCAGGCCCTCTTTCCAACTAGTGCCACCACTCATATCTGTTGTAACAGTAGTGCAAATTTAAAAAAAAAACTTTTTTGACTGTGAAACATCAGTCTGCTAGTGTAATCTAATTGCAGTTGCCTGCCTGCCAGCGTGTGTGCCAGGCCCACTTGCCAACTAGTGCCACCACTCATATCTGTTGTAACAGTAGTGTAAATGTAAAAAAAAATAATTTTTGACTGTGAAACATCAGTCTGCTAGTGTAATCTAATAGCAGTTGCCTGCCTGCCAGCGTGTGTGCCAGGCCCACTTGCCAACTAGTGCCACCACTCATATCTGTTGTAACAGTAGTGTAAATTTTGTAAAAAAATAACTTTTTTGACTGTGAAACATCAGTCTGCTAGTGTAATCTAATTGCAGTTGCCTGTCTGCCTGCCAGCGTGTATGCCAGGCCCACTTGCTAAGTGCCACCACTCATATCTGTTGTAACAGTAGTGTAAATTTTGGAAAAAAAACTTTTTTGACTGTGAAACATCAGTCTGCTAGTGTAATCTAATAGCAGTTGCCTGCCTGCCAGCGTGTGTGCCAGGCCCACTTGCCAACTAGTGCCACCACTCATATCTGTTGTAACAGTAGTGTAAATTTAAAAAAAAAAACTTTTTTGACTGTGAAACATCAGTCTGCTAGTGTAATCTAATTGCAGTTGCCTGCCTGCCAGCGCGTGTGCCAGGCCTACTTGCCAACTAGTGCCACCACTCATATCTGTTGTAACAGTAGTGTAAATTTTTTTTTAAAAATTTTTTTGACTCTGAAACATCAGTCTGCTAGTGTAGTCTAATTGTAGTTGCCTGTCTGCCAGCATGTGTGCCAGGCCCACTTGCCAACTAGTGCCACTTCTCATATCTGTTGTAACAGTAGGGTAAATTTAAAAAAAAAAACTTGTGACTGTGAAACATCAGTCTGCTACTGTAATCTAATTGAAGTTGCCTGCCAGCGTGTGTGCCAGGCCCTCTTTCCAACTAGTGCCACCACTCATATCTGTTGTAACAGTAGTGCAAATTTAAAAAAAAAAAACTTTTTTGACTGTGAAACGTCAGTCTGCTAGTGTAATCTAATTGCAGTTGCCTGCCTGCCAGCGTGTGTGCCAGGCCCACTTGCTAAGTGCCACCACTCATATCTGTTGTAACAGTAGTGTAAATTTTGAAAAAAAAAACTTTTTTGACTATGAAACATCAGTCTGCTAGTGTTATCTAATTGCAGTTGCCCGCCTGCCAGCGTGTGTGCCAGGCCCACTTGCCAACTAGTGCCACCACTCATACCTGTTGTAACAGTAATGTAATTTTTTAAAAAAAAAAAACGTTTTTGACTGTGAAACATCAGTCTGCTAGTGTAATCTAATTGCAGTTGCCTGCCTGCCAGTATGAGTGCCAGGCCCACTTGCCAACTAGTGCCACCACTCATATCTGTTGTAACAGTAGTGTAAATTAAAAAAAAAATACTTTTTTGACTGTGAAACATCAGTCTGCTAGTGTAATCTAATTGCAGTTGCCTGCCTGCCAGCGTGTGTGCCAGGCCCACTTGCCAACTAGTGCCACCACTCATATCTGTTGTAACAGTAGTGTAAATTTTGAAAAAAAAACTTTTTTGACTGTGAAACATCAGTCTGCTAGTGTAATCTAATAGCAGTTGCCTGCCTGCCAGCGTGTGTGCCAGGCCCACTTGCCAACTAGTGCCACCACTCATATCTGTTGTAACAGTAGTGTAAATTTTGTAAAAAAAACTTTTTTGACTGTGAAACATCAGTCTGCTAGTGTAATCTAATTGCAGTTGCCTGCCTGCCAGCGTGTGTGCCAGGCCCACTTGCTAAGTGCCACCACTCATATCTGTTGTAACAGTAGTGTAAATTTAAAAAAAAAAACTTTTTTGACTGTGAAACATCAGTCTGCCAGTGTAATCTAATTGCAGTTGCCTGCCTGCCAGCGTGTGTGCCAGGCCCACTTGCCAACTACTGCCACCACTGATATCTGTTGTAACAGTAGTGTATATGTAAAAAAAAATATTTTTTGACTGTGAAACATCAGTCTGCTAGTGTAATCTAATAGCAGTTGCCTCCCTGCCAGCGTGTGTGCCAGGCCCACTTGCAAACTAGTGCCACCACTCATATCTGTTGTAACAGTAGTGTAAATTTTGTAAAATAAACTTTTTTGACTGTGAAACATCAGTCTTCTAGTGTAATCTAAATGCAGTTGCCTGTCTGCCTGCCAGCGTGTGTGCCAGGCCCACTTGCTAAGTGCCACCACTCATATCTGTTGTAACAGTAGTGTAAATTTTGGAAAAAAAAACTTTTTTGACTGTGAAACATCAGTCTGCTAGTGTAATCTAATAGCAGTTGCCAGCGTGTGTGCCAGGCCCACTTGCCAACTAGTGCCACCACTCATATCTGTTGTAACAGTAGTGTAAATTTAAAAAAAAAAAAACTTTTTTGACTGTGAAACATCAGTCTGCTAGTGTAATCTAATTGCAGTTGCCTGCCTGCCAGCGCGTGTGCCAGGCCTACTTGCCAACTAGTGCCACCACTCATATCTGTTGTAACAGTAGTGTAAATTTCTCCAACATAGGTGTGTCCGGTCCACGGCGTCATCCTTACTTGTGGGATATTCTCTTCCCCAACAGGAAATGGCAAAGAGCCCAGCAAAGCTGGTCACATGATCCCTCCTAGGCTCCGCCTTCCTCAGTCATTCTCTTTGCCGTTGTACAGGCAACATCTCCACGGAGATGGCTTAGAGTTTTTTAGTGTTTAACTGTAGTTTTTATTATTCAATCAAGAGTTTGTTATTTTAAAATAGTGCTGGTATGTACTATTTACTCTGAAACAGAAAAGAGATGAAGATTTCTGTTTGTAAGAGGAAAATGATTTTAGCAACCGTTACTAAAATCGATGGCTGTTTCCACACAGGACTGTTGAGAGGAATTAACTTCAGTTGGGGGAAACAGTGAGCAGACTTTTGCTGCTTGAGGTATGACACATTTCTAACAAGACGATGTATTGCTGGAAGCTGTCATTTTCCCTATGGGATCCGGTAAGCCATTTTTATTACATAAGAAAAAAAAGGGCTTCACAAGGGCTTTTAAGACTGTAGACATTTTCTGGGCTAAAACGATTGATATATAAGCATATTTTAATACTTCATAGCTTTGAGGAATTATTTTATTCTTGGGATTTATGTAAAATAACCGGCAGGCACTGTATTGGACACCTTATTCTCTAGGGGCTTTCCCTAATCATAGGCAGAGCCTCATTTTCGCGCCTCTATTGCGCACTTGTTTTTGGGAAGCATGACATGCAGATGCATGTGTGAGGAGCTCTGATACATAGAAAAGACTTTCTGAAGGCGTCATTTGGTATCGTATTCCCCTTTGGGCTTGGTTGGGTCTCAGCAAAGCAGATACCAGGGACTGTAAAGGGGTTAAATATAAAAACGGCTCCGGTTCCGTTATTTTAAGAGTTAAAGCTTTCAAATTTGGTGTGCAATACTTTTAAGGCTTTAAGACACTGTGGTGAAATTTTGGTGAATTTTGAACAATTCCTTCATACTTTTTCACATTTGCAGTAATAAAGTGTGTTCAGTTTAAAATTTAAAGTGACAGTAACGGTTTTATTTTAATATTAACTTTTTATTGAGGATAAACGAGGTGATATACATGTTACAAACATTGTAATTGCAGGTGTATCAATCATTAAGGTTTACAGCAAGATGTACAGAAAGATTACACAGTGAGCAATTTATCATTGGTGATGACATATCATTGGTAATGACAATAGATTCCATTATATCATGCGTCAGAATTTAGCAATGGGTTGTCTCATTTATCATACAATTTACTGTGTTCCCAGTGACTGAGCTTCTTTGGTAGATATAATATACCTCCTCCTCATTTAACTTTATAAATAATAAGTAGTAACAAACAGAGTCTTTTAATGTGAGTCTACTGTTGACAATAGTCTGTCTCTCAGTAGTACCTTTGTGGTCACCCCCCCGGCCCCGATGATGGTGGGGAAAAAAAAAAAAAGAAAAAAAAAAAAAAAAAAAACACAGGAAAGTGCCTTGGTGTGTCTTATTCCCTCCCTCCCCCTCCATCGCCTATTTGTTGGTATAGAAATCCCCACTCACCCCTCAGGGAGGCCGTTAGCATGAGCTCAGTATGAGCAAAGGGGGTCAAGATCCGCTTCTGGTCGTCAATACTCAGTGTAACTATATAAACCCGCCATTTGTTCAAAAAGTGTTTTAAGCGCTTGTTAGTGTCCATCTTAGTGTCTATTTGTTCTATGAGAAGCTGCCTAAAGAGGCTGTGTCTAAACGTCACAAAGGAGGGCGCTGTCTTGTCAGTCCAGACCTTCAGTATAACTTTCCTTGCAACTAGTATTACTGTCGTTAGTAAGGGGTTCATTTTGGGGTTTTGCTCTCCCCAATTCAAAAAGCATACCTGTTCTATTCCAATTTCGACCCTTGTCAACAAGGTCTTGTTGATCCAGTAAGCAATGCGTCCCCAAAACTGTCCAATCCTTGGACACATAAAAAAATAGTGAAGGAAATCAGGATCCCTCAGTCTACATTTGCTACACTCATTCACTACCATAGGATTCCATTTAGATGTCCTTCGGGGAGTCAGGTAATCCCTGTGTAGCATTCTGAACTGGGACTCTCTAAATGTCATGGATAGGGTCGCCCTTCTCACATTCTCTAAGCTTTGCAGAATTATTTCTGGCAGGCCTTCCCTATTCAAGTCTGTGCTCCATCTATCCACTAGTGTTCCCAAATTTTTTGTCTCAGTTTTGCCAATTAATGTTTTGTATAGTCCTGAAAGTGTGAATTTACCTAACTTAAATGATACTATAGAAGGGTTAAGTGCATGTGGTTCCCAGAAATGTGAGTCAGTTTTGATCAGTTGGTCAATGTAGTGTCTCATTTGTAAGTAAGCATAGAAATGCCTTCTGGGTAGTCCATACTGACGTTGCAGGTCAGTGAATGTTTTGACTCCCTTCGTAGAGGGATCCAGAGCATCTCCCACCAAGCGTAAGCCCGCGCCTTCCCATATGATGAAGGGGGAGGTGTCGACTCCCGGGGGGAAGTCACTATTGTGTCTTAGCGGTATCATCCTGGAGGACACGCAAGTGCGTCCTAGATGACGGAGCATCAACCTCCACGCCTTTAGTATGTCTCTATATAGAAAGTTTCCTCGAATCCCTGTAGGGATATCACCAAAGTGAGCAAAGGGCAGGAAAGCTAAACTATAGTCCCCTAGTGTCGAGCCCTCCAGGTCACTCGTGCAGAAGTGTTCTGTGTTAAGCTGCCAGTCCAGTACCAAGCGGCATAATGCCGCCCAATTATATAACCGCAGGTTGGGCAGACCCAATCCTCCCTGAGAGGGGGGTGCACATAATTTATTAAGGGCTATCCGTGGTTTGCCCCCCTTCCATAAGAAGTCTATTATAGCTCGCGAGTATGATGCCAGGTCTATCTTTGATATTAATAGGGGTAGCATCAGTAATGGATATAAAATTCGTGGTAGAATCACCATCTTTATTAGGCTGACTCGTCCCGAGAGAGACACAGGAAGCTTTTTCCAACCCTCCAGGGTCTGCCCGATCTCTCTACTCACCCGTGTGATATTGGCTTTGTATAAAGTGTCCACATCCGTGGACAGTCGAATCCCTAAATAAGTTAAGGTGGGGGCAGCTTCTCGGAATGGAAAAGTATTCGGTTTGGTTCGGTGCCTACGGAGCCACAAGATCTCCGACTTGGTTTTGTTCACCTTATAACCCGAGAAGGACCCAAAGGCCTCGATGGTCGCCAGGATTTTGGGGATATACTTTGCCGGGTGTTCTACGAATAGGAGCATATCGTCCGCGTACAGCGCCAGGTGTAACCTGGCTTTCCCTATGACGATGCCCGGGTATATTTTACGCAGCTTGATTGCTAAGGGCTCCAGGGCTAGGTTGAAGAGAAGGGGGGAGAGGGGACACCCCTGACGAGTTCCCCTCTGTAGGGTGATACATGGAGAGAATAAGCCATTGGCCATAACATGAATCTCGGGGGCTGTGTATATGTTACTGATATAAGCCAGGAAGGCACCCTCGAAACCAAAACGTCTCATGGCGTCAAGTAAATGACTCCAGACCACTCTGTCGAAGGCCTTCTCCGCATCCAAGGATAGCAGGAAGGCCTCCGACTCAGTCTGTGTTCCTGCGGTGTTTGACTCACTGGAAAAGTGCGCTATAGCATGCAGCACTCGTCTCATGTTAGTCACTGAGGTTCTGTTACACATGAACCCCGTCTGATCAGGGTGGATGATGTCAGTTAATATTAGTTTTAGTCTGTCGGACAGGATTTTCATGAGTACCTTGTAGTCCGAGTTGAGAAGAGATATCGGACGGTATGACTCGGGCAATATGGGATCCTTCCCTGGCTTTGGAATCAGCGATACATGTGCCGTAGTGAAGGTCTTGGGAGGGAGGATCAGGTCTTTGTAATATATATTGTATAATTTAGTGAGGGTGGGGGTAACCTGCGCCTTCAATAGTTTGTAGAATTCAATCGGCAGCCCATCAGGGCCTGCCGCTTTGCCATTAGACATGGAGGAGATCATCCTCGTAACCTCCTCTGGGGTGATGAGGGCGTTCAAGACCGCCAATTGTTCCGCACTGATCTGTGGTATGTCAAGGTCCTTCCAGAATGCAGAGATTGTCTCTTCAGGGGGCAATCCCTGAGTGGCATATAGTGTGGAGTAATACTCCGCCAAGGCCTTCACAATCGATTCTGGGGTTTTGTGGGTGAGATTATGATATTTAAGGGCAGCAATCGGCTTGCGTGTCTCGTGATGTTTTGTCAGCGAGGCGAGAAGTTTGCCCGACCTATCTCCCCCTCTGTAGTATCTAGCACTGTATTTAAGGATTTGCGTGACCGCCTGATGGTGAAGAAAGGCATCTAGCTCACTCTTACTGGCGAGGTATTTTTCCCGTGACACAGGATTCGGGTCACGACAGTATTCTTGGTAAGAATCTGTCAGGGTCTCTTGTAATTTCTGCAGTTTGGCTTGTAGCTTTCGTCGTAACGTGGCTACATAGGATATAATATCCCCAGTGAGCACCGCTTTAGCAGTGTTCCAGAATAGCTCCGGAGTGCTCGCATGTGCTTGATTATCAGTATGATAATCGTTCCATGCGTGAGTCAGATGTTTTACAAAGGCGTCCGAAGTATACAGATAGCCAGGAAATTTTAGCGTGTTCTTATTAGATATGAAGGGGCCTATAGAAATCTCTAACTCCACAGGTGCATGATCCGAGATCACCACATTGTGGATCTTTGTCTTGGTTACGCTTGGGATAAGGTTGGGGGATAATAGGAAAAGGTCGATGCGTGAGAGTGTTGGTGTTGCCCTAGATATGCATGTGTAATCTCTGCTTTCGGAGTTTCGCAGCCTCCAAATATCAACCAGATACAGAGAATCTGAGAGTCTAGTGAACACTTTTTTTTCGAAGGCTCCTTTGCCATTTGGCCTTGGCCCAGTCCCAGAGCGTTCTATATCCTGCATCCTATCACATATGGGATTAGGAGCCAGGTTAAAGTCCCCTCCCAGTATTATGTCTGTCCCCAAATACGGTGTCAGTGTTTGAATGAGTGTGGTCCAAAAAGCTATGGATTTGCAGTTTGGGGCATATATATTACAGATTGTCATCACTTTGTGGTTGATCCTAATTTTCACAATTAAGTACCTCCCTTCCTTATCTTTGTGTGTTGCTAGTACCTCTGCCTTCACCCGTTTCCCAATCAGGATCGCAATCCCTCTGCTTGAGCTAGTGTGCGAAACATATTCTACCGCTCCCACCCAGTCTCTCTTAAGTTTTTCATGTTCCACCTCGGAGAGGTGGGTCTCTTGCAGTAGTGCTATGCTAGCCCCTAAGCGTCTTAAATGTGTCAAGATCATGCTCCTTTTAGTTGGGGAATTAATCCCCCCTACATTCCATGTAAACAGTCTAACCGTCATTTAAGTGTTGATAGTGAGTCTTGGCCACCACCCTCTTCGACAAGGGTGTGAGAAGAAAAAAAAAAAAAAAAAAAATACCCCACCTACCATCCCGGCTCGGAGAGGCGACCCCACGGCCTGACAGTGTATCAGTTTGGATTGTTGTGAGCTCTGCCAGAGAAAAAAGATGTTCGTCAACAGTTAGGCATAAACCAATACATTGCATCATTAACAAATATGTGCTTAATATTAAGCACCTGCTAGTTTGAGTAGTACCTTCTATCTTTAAATTAACCTGAAGTTCTAAGCTACACACCTTTAACTGGTCCGCACCTTTGTGCCAGACCTGTGCCTCACATCTGTGAGGATTGTACTCTGATAGAGTTATAGTTTTAAGCAGCAAACATTTCAACAATTTAAGTAAGTTCATTGCTGGTCCCTGATATGGCAATAATTGGGGGGATTTATTTTCATCCTTTCTGATTAGATTATCTAGACTAACGGTCATTATTTGCTCTGTACCGAAGTGCAGAGTCTTTGTCCCAATATTGCAAAATCTCAGCAAATGTATTGCACTTATAACACTTAGAAACCAACCTAAGAGAAAAAACAGGATATAAACTTTTGGTAGAGTTATGATTAGAATTAAAATTAAAATTAAAATTAAAAGTAGGAAGCATTTCAGCAACTTGGTGGGTTTTATTACTAATCCCTGGTATGGCAATAGTTGGGGAGGTTTGTTTTCATCTTTTCTGCTCTGGTCATCTACACTAATGTTCACCATCTGCTCTGTACCTAGGCACAGAGCAATTGTCCCCATGTTGCACAAGTTCAACAAGTGTGATGCATTTATAACATTTAGAAACCAATCTATAAAAAAAAGGATATAAACATGAACATATAAAACCATAACATAATTTCCAACAGCAACGCTGTTTCTTTTGCTATATGAAGAAATCATTCTATCTGATTTTTAGAGATTTCTATTACCTAAACTTGTGATGGCAATAGACCTAAAGGATATAGTGTTCATTATGTCTCATCCTGGGTCTGAGCGTGAGGTTCTGGGCGAGCCTGCAGCTGACCTATCTTGCTCCCTACCCAGAAATTCAGTGACCTCCCTTGGTGTGTCAAAAAACTTTGGGCCTGAGGGGGTTAGGAGTTTTAGTTTGGCGGGGTACAGAAGGTATACTTTTCTGCCTTCCCCATTGAGCCTAGAGCACAAGGGAGAAAATTCTTTACGTTTCCTCATAAGTTCGGAGGAGTAATCCTGAAAAATGAGTATCTTTGAGTCTTCGTACATAATTGGGGTTGTTTTCCTATAGGCACGTAAGATCTCAATTTTAAGCTGAAAATGTAAGAGCCTGACCATCACCTGCCTGGGTTGAGTGTTACCTCTCTCCTGTTGCCTCTCCGGGCCTACCCTATGTGCCCTCTCTACACTGCCTCTGAACACCATGGGTGTAAGTTTAAGTAAAAGAGGTAGGGTGTTTTCTACAAAGTGAATGAGGTCTTTAGGTTTCACATTCTCAGGGATCCCTAGTATACGTAAATTATTGCGACGGGACCTGTTTTCCAGGTCCTCTAATCGCTGGTGTAGGATTATATTTTGTTTCATTAAGATGTCTATCTGAGTGCCATGCGTGACTGATGTGTCCTCAAGCCCTGATACTCTGTTTTCCATCTCAGTAAACCTAACAGAAACCTGTTTCATCTCCCCCGTTAAGTGATCAAGGCCTTTTTGTAAGCATTCCATTTTAGGGAGAAAGATGGAGGAGAGCTGCTGCACCACCACGTGTGTGTCCATAGACATCGCAGGGGTGTCTTGTATAGTAGGTGTAATATCCTGTGTGTGATCAGCAGCTCCCCTAGTCTTTCCTGGGCCTTTGTTCTTCCCAGACATTTTACCTCCCGCCAGAAATTTATCCATAAAACCCAGGCAGTCAAATTACAGCAAAATCACATCCAGCTGAGCCAATAAACTACTGTAATAGTGCAAAACAAACTGGTAAAACATCAAACATCAAGGTTATACAATACTGCTGGGCTTATCCTCTTATCTTGGATCTGTTTGGTGTTAAGGGCAGGTGTTGTAGTTCCTCAGTAACAGTCCCACAATGTCCGCTTGAGAGGTGCTATCAATAAAGGACACAAAAGCACAACAATTTCCCAGAGTGTCCCAGTGTTTATGCTTAGAATGGAAGGGTACAAGTACTGCAGTCCCAAGGTAATGATCCCACAGTGTCTGCCTGCACTGTGCTTTCAGTGCTTTCAGTGAAGTAAAGAGATAAAATAGCAGGTTAAGCCTTAAGCCTGTCTCAGGGTCCTGTGTTCATAGAAATGCAATGGGCTGGGCTGATTCTCACTTGCCCCAACAAAGTCTCACATCAGCCTGGGTGTTAGCAGATCATTCAGGCCTATACATGCTTTCATATCCCGGCAGGACAGGGGGGGGCAACAGGCACTGCTTTTTATATAATTAGGGAGTTAGACTAGTGAGTAAAGCCGTGTTAGGCCGCCTTTTTCCCTCTTTCTCCTCTCCCCCAATTTTCATGCAAAGTATGTCCCTTTTACCTGCATTAGTGGCTGAGGGCAGAGACGATCCTCTCACTAATCATCAGGGCCGTGCTCCTGTGATCTGCCGTTGTAAGAGGGCTGTGTCCCCTCTGGGAACCAAAGCAAGAGTAGCTCCGTTGGGACCGGGTGGTCGCAGGGTCCTGATCTTCTAAGAGCTGTTCCTCCCCTGATGCTCCGAGAAAGATGGCGGCTGTCCTCTTGCCGCTGCTACGGTTTTCGCGCCACCAAGGACTACCAGCTCCACGCTGCCTGTAGTCAGGGCGATCTATGTATTATCGTCCGAGGCCCCTTGCCGGTACTACGGTGGGATGTCTGGCGCTTCACTGCGCCACGTGTCTAGGCCTCAGGGGTTGCGGCTGTGTCTTCACGGGTCTCCGCGGCTGTGTCCGTATTTCCTCGCAGTGCCAGGGGGACCGGTCATCCGGTCGTTGACAGATATCTCCCAGACGTGATTCGGTGCTGTGAGCCAGGCTGCTCTAAGGGTCCTGTCGTCTGCGAACGCACTTACATGTGCCGGCGTGCTTTCCGTGGGGGCGAGATGGTTATCGCCTGTGCTGGAGGCAAGTTGCCAGACACCAGCTGTGTCAAGGCTGTAATGCACACGGGCTATTGTTAGAGGCAGGAGCAGTGGTTTAAGGCTGCATTTAGGGGTCAAAAAACTTATTTTAAGCTCTGTTATGCCGGAGCTCTTGTCTCTTGCTGCCTGCTCCTTAGCCCGCCCACCGGAAGTCTCAGTAACGGTTTTATTTTAAAACGTTTTTTGTACTTTGTTATCAAGTTTATGCCTGTTTAACATGTCTGAACTACCAGATAGACTGTGTTCTGTATGTGGGGAAGCCAAGGTTCCTTCTCATTTAAATAGATGTGATTTATGTGACACAAAATTTAGAGAAAATGATGCCCAAGATGATTCCTCAAGTGAGGGGAGTAAGCATGGTACTGCATCATCCCCTCCTTCGTCTACACCAGTCTTGCCCACACAGGAGGCCCCTAGTACATCTAGTGCGCCAATACTCCTTACTATGCAACAATTAACGGCTGTAATGGATAATTCTATCAAAAACATTTTAGCCAAAATGCCCACTTATCAGCGAAAGCGCGCCTGCTCTGTTTTAGACAATACTGAAGAGCATGAGGACGCTGATGATATTGGTTCTGAAGTGCCCCTACACCAGTCTGAGGGGGCCAGGGAGGTTTTGTCTGAGGGAGAAATTTCAGATTCAGGGAAAATTTCTCAACAAGCTAAACCTGATGTGATTACATTCAAATTTAAATTGGAACATCTCCGCGCCCTGCTTAAGGAGGTGTTATCTACTCTGGATGATTGTGAGAATTTGGTCATTCCAGAGAAATTATGTAAAATGGACAAGTTCCTAGAGGTCCCGGGGCCCCCCGAAGCTTTTCCTATACCCAAGCGGGTGGCGGACATTGTAAACAAAGAATGGGAAAGGCCCGGCATACCTTTCGTCCCTCCCCCTATATTTAAGAAATTGTTTCCTATGGTCGACCCCAGAAAGGACTTATGGCAGACAGTCCCCAAGGTCGAGGGGGCGGTTTCTACTCTAAACAAACGCACCACTATACCCATAGAAGATAGTTGTGCTTTCAAAGATCCTATGGATAAAAAATTAGAGGGTTTGCTTAAAAAGATGTTTGTTCAGCAAGGTTACCTTCTACAACCAATTTCATGCATTGTTCCTGTCACTACAGCAGCGTGTTTCTGGTTCGATGAACTAGAAAAGGCGCTCAATAAAGATTCTTCTTATGAGGAGATTTTGGACAGAATTCATGCTCTCAAATTGGCTAACTCTTTCACCCTAGACGCCACTTTGCAATTGGCTAGATTAGCGGCGAAAAATTCTGGGTTTGCTATTGTGGCGCGCAGAGCGCTTTGGCTAAAATTTTGGTCAGCGGATGCGTCTTCCAAGAACAAATTGCTTAACATTCCTTTCAAGGGGAAAACGCTGTTTGGCCCTGACTTGAAAGAGATTATTTCTGATATCACTGGGGGCAAGGGCCACGCCCTTCCTCAGGATAGGTCTTTCAAGGCCAAAAATAAACCTAATTTTCATCCCTTTCGCAGAAACGGACCAGCCCCAAGTGCTACGTCCTCTAAGCAAGAGGGTAATACTTGCCAAGCCAGCCTGGAGGCCAATGCAAGGCTGGAACAAAGGTAAGCAGGCCAAGAAACCTGCCACTGCTACCAAGACAGCATGAGATGTTGGCCCCCGATCCGGGACCGGATCTGGTGGGGGCAGACTCTCTCTCTTCGCTCAGGCTTGGGCAAGAGATGTTCTGGATCCTTGGGCGCTGGAAATAGTCTCCCAAGGTCATCTTCTGGAATTCAAGGGGCTTCCCCCAAGGGGGAGGTTCCACAGGTCTCAATTGTCTTCAGACCACATAAAAAAACAGGCATTCTTACATTGTGTAGAAGACCTGTTAAAAATGGGAGTGATTCATCCTGTTCCATTAGGAGAACAAGGGATGGGGTTCTACTCCAATCTGTTCGTAGTTCCCAAAAAAGAGGGAACATTCAGACCAATCTTAGATCTCAAGATCCTAAACAAGTTTCTCAAGGTTCCATCGTTCAAAATGGAAACCATTCGAACAATTCTTCCTTCCATCCAGGAAGGTCAATTCATGACCACGGTGGATTTAAAGGATGCGTATCTACATATTCCTATCCACAAGGAACATCATCGGTTCCTAAGGTTCGCATTTCTGGACAAGCATTATCAGTTTGTGGCACTTCCGTTCGGATTAGCCACTGCTCCAAGAATTTTCACAAAAGTACTAGGGTCCCTTCTAGCGGTGCTAAGACCAAGGGGCATTGCAGTAGTACCTTACTTGGACGACATTCTGATTCAAGCGTCGTCCCTTCCACAAGCAAAGGCTCACACGGACATTGTCCTGGCCTTTCTCAGATCTCACGGGTGGAAAGTGAACGTAGAAAAAAGTTCTCTATCTCCGTCAACAAGGGTTCCCTTCTTGGGAACAATAATAGACTCCTTAGAAATGAGGATTTTTCTGACAGAGGCCAGAAAATCAAAACTTCTAAACTCTTGTCAAATACTTCATTCTGTTCCTCTTCCTTCCATAGCGCAGTGCATGGAAGTAATAGGTTTGATGGTAGCGGCAATGGACATAGTTCCTTTTGCGCGAATTCATCTAAGACCATTACAACTGTGCATGCTCAGTCAGTGGAATGGGGATTATACAGACTTGTCTCCGACGATACAAGTAGATCAGAGGACCAGAGATTCACTCCGTTGGTGGCTGTCCCTGGACAACCTGTCACAGGGGATGAGCTTCCGCAGACCAGAGTGGGTCATTGTCACGACCGACGCCAGTCTGGTGGGCTGGGGCGCGGTCTGGGGACCCCTGAAAGCTCAGGGTCTTTGGTCTCGGGAAGAATCTCTTCTCCCCATAAATATTCTGGAACTGAGAGCGATATTCAATGCTCTCAAGGCTTGGCCTCAGCTAGCAAAGGCCAAATTCATACGGTTTCAATCAGACAACATGACGACTGTTGCGTACATCAACCATCAGGGGGGAACAAGGAGTTCCCTGGCGATGGAAGAAGTGACCAAAATCATTCAATGGGCGGAGACTCACTCCTGCCACTTGTCTGCAATCCACATCCCAGGAGTGGAAAATTGGGAAGCGGATTTTCTGAGTCGTCAGACATTTCATCCGGGGGAGTGGGAACTCCATCCGGAAATCTTTGCCCAAATTACTCAGTTGTGGGGCATTCCAGACATGGATCTGATGGCCTCTCGTCAGAACTTCAAGGTTCCTTGCTACGGGTCCAGATCCAAGGATCCCAAGGCGACTCTAGTAGATGCACTAGTAGCACCTTGGACCTTCAAACTAGCTTATGTATTCCCGCCGTTTCCTCTCATTCCCAGGCTGGTAGCCAGGATCAATCAGGAGAGGGCATCGGTGATCTTGATAGCTCCTGCGTGGCCACGCAGGACTTGGTATGCAGACCTGGTGAATATGTCATCGGCTCCACCATGGAGGCTACCTTTGAGACGGGACCTTCTTGTTCAAGGTCCGTTCGAACATCCGAATCTGGTCTCACTCCAACTGACTGCTTGGAGATTGAACGCTTGATCTTATCAAAGCGAGGGTTCTCAGATTCTGTCATTGATACTCTTGTTCAGGCCAGAAAGCCTGTAACTAGAAAAATCTACCACAAAATATGGAAAAAATATATCTGTTGGTGTGAATCTAAAGGATTCCCTTGGGACAAAATAAAAATTCCTAAGATTCTATCCTTTCTTCAAGAAGGTTTGGAGAAAGGATTATCTGCAAGTTCTTTGAAGGGACAGATTTCTGCCTTGTCTGTGTTACTTCACAAAAAGCTGGCAGCTGTGCCAGATGTTCAAGCCTTTGTTCAGGCTCTGGTTAGAATCAAGCCTGTTTACAAACCTTTGACTCCTCCTTGGAGTCTCAATTTAGTTCTTTCAGTTCTTCAGGGGGTTCCGTTTGAACCCTTACATTCCGTTGATATTAAGTTATTATCTTGGAAAGTTTTGTTTTTGGTTGCAATTTCTTCTGCTAGAAGAGTTTCAGAATTATCTGCTCTGCAGTGTTCTCCTCCTTATCTGGTGTTCGATGCAGATAAGGTGGTTTTGCGTACTAAACCTGGTTTTCTTCCGAAAGTTGTTTCTAACAAAAACATTAACCAGGAGATAGTCGTGCCTTCTTTGTGTCCGAATCCAGTTTCAAAGAAGGAACGTTTGTTGCACAATTTGGATGTAGTTCGTGCTCTAAAATTCTATTTAGATGCTACAAAGGATTTTAGACAAACATCTTCCTTGTTTGTTGTTTATTCTGGTAAAAGGAGAGGTCAAAAAGCAACTTCTACCTCTCTCTCTTTTTGGCTTAAAAGCATCATCAGATTGGCTTACGAGACTGCCGGACGGCAGCCTCCTGAAAGAATCACAGCTCATTCCACTAGGGCTGTGGCTTCCACATGGGCCTTCAAGAACGAGGCTTCTGTTGATCAGATATGTAAGGCAGCGACTTGGTCTTCACTGCATACTTTTACTAAATTTTACAAATTTGATACTTTTGCTTCTTCTGAGGCTATTTTTGGGAGAAAGGTTTTGCAAGCCGTGGTGCCTTCCATCTAGGTGACCTGATTTGCTCCCTCCCTTCATCCGTGTCCTAAAGCTTTGGTATTGGTTCCCACAAGTAAGGATGACGCCGTGGACCGGACACACCTATGTTGGAGAAAACAGAATTTATGTTTACCTGATAAATTACTTTCTCCAACGGTGTGTCCGGTCCACGGCCCGCCCTGGTTTTTTAATCAGGTCTGATAATTTATTTTCTTTAACTACAGTCACCACGGTATCATATGATTTCTCCTATGCAAATATTCCTCCTTTACGTCGGTCGAATGACTGGGGAAGGCGGAGCCTAGGAGGGATCATGTGACCAGCTTTGCTGGGCTCTTTGCCATTTCCTGTTGGGGAAGAGAATATCCCACAAGTAAGGATGACGCCGTGGACCGGACACACCGTTGGAGAAAGTAATTTATCAGATAAACATAAATTCTGTTTTTAAAAAAAAAAAATATTTGACTGTGAAACATCAGTCTGCTAGTGTAATCTAATTGTAGTTGCCTGTCTGCCAGCGTGTGTGCCAGGCCCACTTGCCAACTAGTGCCACTACTCATATCTGTTGTAACAGTAGGGTAAATTAAAAAAAAAAAACTTGTGACTGTGAAACATCAGTCTGCTACTGTAATCTAATTGCAGTTGCCTGCCTGCCAGCGTGTGTGCCAGGCCCTCTTTCCAACTAGTGCCACCACTCATATCTGTTGTAACAGTAGTTCAAATTTAAAAAAAAAACTTTTTTGACTGTGAAACATCAGTGTGCTAGTGTAATCTAATTGCAGTTGCCTGCCTGCCAGCGTGTGTCCCAGGACCACTTGCCAACTAGTGCCACCACTCATATCTGTTGTAACAGTAGTGTAAATTTTGTAAAAAAAAACTTTTTTGACTGTGAAACATCAGTCTGCTAGTGTAATCTAATTGCAGTTGCCTGTCTGCCTGCCAGCGTGTATGCCAGGCCCACTTGCTAAGTGCCACCACTCATATCTGTTGTAACAGTAGTGTAAATTTTTGAAAAAAACTTTTTTGACTGTGAAACATCAGTCTGCTAGTGTAATCTAATTGCAGTTGCCTGCCTGCCAGCGCGTCTGCCAGGCCTACTTGCCAACTAGTGCCACCACTCATATCTGTTGTAACAGTAGTGTAAATTTAAAAAAAAAAATTTTTGACTGTGAAACATCAGTCTGCTAGTGTAATCTAATTGTAGTTGCCTGTCTGCCAGCGTGTGTGCCAGGCCCACTTGCCAACTAGTGCCACTACTCATATCTGTTGTAAGAGTAGGGTAAATTTAAAAAAAAAAACTTGTGACTGTGAAACATCAGTCTGCTACAGTAATCTAATTGCAGTTGCCTGCCTGCCAGCGTGTGTGCCAGGCCCTCTTTCCATCTAGTGCCACCACTCATATCTGTTGTAACAGTAGTGCAAATTTAAAAAAAAAACTTTTTTGACTGTGAAACGTCAGTCTGCTAGTGTAATCTAATTGCAGTTGACTGCCTGCCAGCGTGTGTGCCAGGCCCACTTGCTAAGTGCCACCACTCATATCTGTTGTAGCAGTAGTGTAAATTTAAAAAAAAAAAACTTTTTTGACTGTGAAACATCAGTCTTCTAGTGTAATCTAAATGCAGTTGCCTGTCTGCCTGCCAGTGTGTGTGCCAGGCCCACTTGCTAAGTGCCACCACTCATATCTGTTGTAACAGTAGTGTAAATTTAAAAAAAAAAAAAATTTTGACTGTGAAACATCAGTCTGCTAGTGTAATCTAATTGCAGTTGCCTGCCTGCCAGCGCGTGTGCCAGGCCTACTTGCCAACTAGTGCCACCACTCATATCTGTGGTAACAGTAGTGTAAATTTTTTTTTAAAAAATTTTTTGACTGTGAAACATCAGTCTGCTAGTGTAATCTAATTGTAGTTGCCTGTCTGCCAGCGTGTGTGCCAGGCCCACTTGCCAACTAGTGCCACTACTCATATCTGTTGTAACAGTAGGGTAAATTTAAAAAAAAAAACTTGTGACTGTGAAACATCAGTCTGCTACTGTAATCTAATTGCAGTTGCCTGCCTGCCAGCGTGTGTGCCAGGCCCTCTTTCCAGCTAGTGCCACCACTCATATCTGTTGTAACAGTAGTGCAAATTAAAAAAAAAAAATTTTGACTGTGAAACGTCAGTCTGCTAGTGTAATCTAATTGCAGTTGCCTGCCTGCCAGCGTGTGTGCCAGGCCCACTTGCTAAGTGCCACCACTCATATCTGTTGTAACAGTAGTGTAAATTTTGAAAAAAAAAACTTTTTTGACTATGAAACATCAGTCTGCTAATGTAATCTAATTGCAGTTGCCACTTGCCAACTAGTGCCTCCACTCATATCTGTTGTAACAGTAGTGTAAATTTTGTAAAAAAAAAACTTTTTTGACTGTGAAACATCAGTCTGCTAGTGTAATCTAATTGCAGTTGCCTGTCTGCCTGCCAGCGTGTATGCCAGGCCCACTTGCTAAGTGCCACCACTCATATCTGTTGTAACAGTAGTGTAAATTTTGGAAAAAAAATTTTTTGACTGTGAAACATCAGTCTGCTAGTGTAATCTAATTGTAGTTGCCTGTCTGCCAGCATGTGTGCCAGGCCCACTTGCCAACTAGTGCCACTACTCATATCTGTTGTAACAGTAGGGTAAATTTAAAAAAAAAAACTTGTGACTGTGAAACATCAGTCTGCTACTGTAATCTAATTGCAGTTGCCTGCCAGCGTGTGTGCCAGGCCCTCTTTCCAACTAGTGCCACCACTCATATCTGTTGTAACAGTAGTGCAAATTTAAAAAAAAAAACTTTTTTGACTGTGAAACGTCAGTCTGCTAGTGTAATCTAATTGCAGTTGCCTGCCTGCCAGCGTGTGTGCCAGGCCCACTTGCTAAGTGCCACCACTCATATCTGTTGTAACAGTAGTGTAAATTTTGAAAAAAAAAACTTTTTTGACTATGAAACATCAGTCTGCTAGTGTTATCTAATTGCAGTTGCCCGCCTGCCAGCGTGTGTGCCAGGCCCACTTGCCAACTAGTGCCACCACTCATACCTGTTGTAACAGTAGTGTAATTTTTTAAAAAAAAAAACTTTTTTGACTGTGAAACATCAGTCTGCTAGTGTAATCTAATTGCAGTTGCCTGCCTGCCAGTATGAGTGCCAGGCCCACTTGCCAACTAGTGCCACCACTCATATCTGTTGTAACAGTAGTGTAAATTTAAAAAAAAATACTTTTTTGACTGTGAAACATCAGTCTGCTAGTGTAAACTAATTGCAGTTGCCTGCCTGCCAGCGTGTGTGCCAGGCCCACTTGCCAACTAGTGCCACCACTCATATCTGTTGTAACAGTAGTGTAAATTTTGAAAACAAAATTTCATTGACTGTGAAACATCAGTCTGCTAGTGTAATCTAATAGCAATTGCCTGCCTGCCAGCGTGTGTGCCAGGCCCACTTGCCAACTAGTGCCACCACTCATATCTGTTGTAACAGTAGTGTAAATTTTGTAAAAAAAAAAAACTTTTTTGACTGTGAAACATCAGTCTGCTAGTGTAATCTAATTGCAGTTGCCTGCCTGCCAGCGTGTGTGCCAGGCCCACTTGCTAAGTGCCACCACTCATATCTGTTGTAACAGTAGTGTAAATTAAAAAAAAAAAACCTTTTTTGACTGTGAAACATCAGTCTGCCAGTGTAATCTAATTGCAGTTGCCTGCCTGCCAGCGTGTGTGCCAGGCCCACTTGCCAACTACTGCCACCACTGATATCTGTTGTAACAGTAGTGCAAATTTAAAAAAAAAAAACTTTTTTGACTGTGAAACATCAGTCTGCTAGTGTAATCTAATAGCAATTGCCTGCCTGCCAGCGTGTGTGCCAGGCCCACTTGCCAACTACTGCCACCACTGATATCTGTTGTAACAGTAGTGTAAATGTAAAAAAAAATATTTTTTGACTGTGAAACATCAGTCTGCTAGTGTAATCTAATAGCAGTTGCCTGCCTGCCAGCGTGTGTGCCAGGCCCACTTGCCAACTAGTGCCACCACTCATATCTGTTGTAACAGTAGTGTAAATTTTGTAAAATAAACTTTTTTGACTGTGAAACATCAGTCTTCTAGTGTAATCTAAATGCAGTTGCCTGTCTGCCTGCCAGCGTGTGTGCCAGGCCCACTTGCTAAGTGCCACCACTCATATCTGTTGTAACAGTAGTGTAAATTTGGGAAAAATAAACTTTTTTGACTGTGAAACATCAGTCTGCTAGTGTAATCTAATAGCAGTTGCCAGCGTGTGTGCCAGGCCCACTTGCCAACTAGTGCCACCACTCATATCTGTTGTAACAGTAGTGTAAATTTAAAAAAAAAAAACTTTTTTGACTGTGAAACATCAGTCTGCTAGTGTAATCTAATTGCAGTTGCCTGCCTGCCAGCGCGTGTGCCAGGCCTACTTGCCAACTAGTGCCACCACTCATATCTGTTGTAACAGTAGTGTAAATTTTTTTAAAAAAAATTTTTTTGACTGTGAAACATCAGTCTGCTAGTGTAATCTAATTGTAGTTGCCTGTCTGCCAGCGTGTGTGCCAGGCCCACTTGCCAACTAGTGCCACTACTCATATCTGTTGTAACAGTAGGGTAAATTTAAAAAAAAAACTTGTGACTGTGAAACATCAGTCTGCTACTGTAATCTAATTGCAGTTGCCTGCCTGCCTGCCAGCGTGTGTGCCAGGCCCTCTTTCCAACTAGTGCCACCACTCATATCTGTTGTAACAGTAGTTCAAATTTTAAAAAAAAACTTTTTTGACTGTGAAACATCAGTCTGCTAGTGTAATCTAATTGCAGTTGCCTGCCTGCCAGCGTGTGTGCCAGGCCCACTTGCCAACTAGTGCCACCACTCATATCTGTTGTAACAGTAGTGTAAATTTTGTAAAAAAAAAACTTTTTTGACTGTGAAACATCAGTCTGCTAGTGTAATCTAATTGCACATGCCTGTCTGCCTGCCAGCGTGTATGCCAGGCCCACTTGCTAAGTGCCACCACTCATATCTGTTGTAACAGTAGTGTAAATTTTGGAAAAAAAAAATTTTGACTGTGAAACATCAGTCTGCTAGTGTAATCTAATAGCAGTTGCCTGCCTGCCAGCGTGTGTGCCAGGCCCACTTGCCAACTAGTGCCACCAGTCATATCTGTTGTAACAGTAGTGTAAATTTAAAAAAAAAAAACTTTTTTGACTATGAAACATCAGTCTGCTAGTGTAATCTAATTGCAGTTGCCTGCCTGCCTGCCAGCGCGTCTGCCAGGCCTACTTGCCAACCAGTGCCACCACTCATATCTGTTGTAACAGTAGTGTAAATTTTTTTTAAAAAAATTTTTTGACTGTGAAACATCAGTCTGCTAGTGTAATCTAATTGTAGTTGCCTGTCTGCCTGCCAGCGTGTATGCCAGGCCCACTTGCTAAGTGCCACCACTCATATCTGTTGTAACAGTAGTGTAAATTTTGGAAAAAATTTTTTTTGACTGTGAAACATCAGTCTGCTAGTGTAATCTAATTGTAGTTGCCTGTCTGCCAGCATGTGTGCCAGGCCCACTTGCCAACTAGTGCCACTACTCATATCTGTTGTAACAGTAGGGTAAATTTAAAAAAAAAAACTTGTGACTGTGAAACATCAGTCTGCTACTGTAATCTAATTGCAGTTGCCTGCCAGCGTGTGTGCCAGGCCCTCTTTCCAACTAGTGCCACCACTCATATCTGTTGTAACAGTAGTGCAAATTTAAAAAAAACAAACTTTTTTGACTGTGAAACGTCAGTCTGCTAGTGTAATCTAATTGCAGTTGCCTGCCTGCCAGCGTGTGTGCCAGGCCCACTTGCTAAGTGCCACCACTCATATCTGTTGTAACAGTAGTGTAAATTTTGAAAAAAAAAACTTTTTTGACTATGAAACATCAGTCTGCTAGTGTTATCTAATTGCAGTTGCCCGCCTGCCAGCGTGTGTGCCAGGCCCACTTGCCAACTAGTGCCACCACTCATACCTGTTGTAACAGTAGTGTAATTTAAAAAAAAAAAAAAACTTTTTTGACTGTGAAACATCAGTCTGCTAGTGTAATCTAATTGCAGTTGCCTGCCTGCCAGTATGAGTGCCAGGCCCACTTGCCAACTAGTGCCACCACTCATATCTGTTGTAACAGTAGTGTAAATTTTGAAAAAAAAACTTTTTTGACTGTGAAACATCAGTCTGCTAGTGTAATCTAATAGCAATTGCCTGCCTGCCAGCGTGTGTGCCAGGCCCACTTGCCAACTAGTGCCACCACTCATATCTGTTGTAACAGTAGTGTAAATTTTGTAAAAAAAAAAAACTTTTTTGACTGTGAAACATCAGTCTGCTAGTGTAATCTAATTGCAGTTGCCTGCCTGCCAGCGTGTGTGCCAGGCCCACTTGCTAAGTGCCACCACTCATATCTGTTGTAACAGTAGTGTAAATTAAAAAAAAACAACTTTTTTGACTGTGAAACATCAGTCTGCCAGTGTAATCTAATTGCAGTTGCCTGCCTGCCAGCGTGTGTGCCAGGCCCACTTGCCAACTACTGCCACCACTGATATCTGTTGTAACAGTAGTGCAAATTTAAAAAAAAAAAACTTTTTTGACTGTGAAACGTCAGTCTGCTAGTGTAATCTAATTGCAGTTGCCTGCCTGCCAGCGTGTGTGCCAGGCCCACTTGCTAAGTGCCACCACTCATATCTGTTGTAACAGTAGTGTAAATTTTGAAAAAAAAAACTTTTTTGACTATGAAACATCAGTCTGCTAGTGTTATCTAATTGCAGTTGCCCGCCTGCCAGCGTGTGTGCCAGGCCCACTTGCCAACTAGTGCCACCACTCATACCTGTTGTAACAGTAGTGTAATTTTTTTTAAAAAAAACTTTTTTGACTGTGAAACATCAGTCTGCTAGTGTAATCTAATTGCAGTTGCCTGCCTGCCAGTATGAGTGCCAGGCCCACTTGCCAACTAGTGCCACCACTCATATCTGTTGTAACAGTAGTGTAAATTAAACAAAAAAAACTTTTTTGACTGTGAAACATCAGTCTGCTAGTGTAATCTAATTGCAGTTGCCTGCCTGCCAGTATGAGTGCCAGGCCCACTTGCCAACTACTGCCACCACTGATATCTGTTGTAACAGTAGTGTAAATGTAAAAAAAAATATTTTTTGACTGTGAAACATCAGTCTGCTAGTGTAATCTAATAGCAGTTGCCTGCCTGCCAGCGTGTGTGCCAGGCCCACTTGCCAACTAGTGCCACCACTCATATCTGTTGTAACAGTAGTGTAAATTTTGTAAAATAAACTTTTTTGACTGTGAAACATCAGTCTTCTAGTGTAATCTAAATGCAGTTGCCTGTCTGCCTGCCAGCGTGTGTGCCAGGCCCACTTGCTAAGTGCCACCACTCATATCTGTTGTAACAGTAGTGTAAATTTAAAAAAAAAAAAACTTTTTTGACTGTGAAACATCAGTCTTCTAGTGTAATCTAAATGCAGTTGCCTGTCTGCCTGCCAGCGTGTGTGCCAGGCCCACTTGCTAAGTGCCACCACTCATATCTGTTGTAACAGTAGTGTAAATTTGGGAAAAAAAAACTTTTTTGACTGTGAAACATCAGTCTGCTAGTGTAATCTAATAGCAGTTGCCAGCGTGTGTGCCAGGCCCACTTGCCAACTAGTGCCACCACTCATATCTGTTGTAACAGTAGTGTAAATTTAAAAAAAAAAAACTTTTTTGACTGTGAAACATCAGTCTGCTAGTGTAATCTAATTGCAGTTGCCTGCCTGCCAGCGCGTGTGCCAGGCCTACTTGCCAACTAGTGCCACCACTCATATCTGTTGTAACAGTAGTGTAAATTTTTAAAAAAAAAAAATTTTGACTGTGAAACATCAGTCTGCTAGTGTAATCTAATTGTAGTTGCCTGTCTGCCAGCGTGTGTGCCAGGCCCACTTGCCAACTAGTGCCACTACTCATATCTGTTGTAACAGTAGGGTAAATTTAAAAAAAAAAACTTGTGACTGTGAAACATCAGTCTGCTACTGTAATCTAATTGCAGTTGCCTGCCTGCCAGTGTGTGTGCCAGGCCCTCTTTCCAACTAGTGCCACCACTCATATCTGTTGTAACAGTAGTTCAAATTTTAAAAAAA